>NC_084976.1:12060736-12153236 GCF_963691925.1 Scomber scombrus | reverse complement strand
AGCTGACCCAAACTTTTTCCAACTGACTGTGAGGCAGGTGCAAGGTTGCATGTACAGCAGTTGGTCTAGTTCAGGTTCAAATTACATCAGGAACTAGCTTTATTATATAACTATTATTTGTACAAGGGTGTGGGAACTGGATGCACACATGGAACTGTAGTTACATACTGTAAATATGCTAAAGTGAAATTTACCGAACCTGACTATGCAGCACATGTGAAGCCTCAAACTGCCAGAAACATTGCCCTCCCTATTTTCAAGATTACAGAAATTTGGCAAACAGTTACTCTTTTGGCAATGCTCACCTACAGTAAATGGCTTGTGAAACACAATGTAGGGGAGGTGTCTGGGTCTGTGATCCAGTGTGATTAATTGCTCTTAAGTGTCTCTCATAAGCGATGTTGTGCCTGGAGAGCAAAGCAGAGACTATTACAGCTCAGACCCATACATCAACCCCGATAGACTAGTGACTGATGACCACTCAGTGCAAATATTTGAAATGATACAATTAAAATATGGGGCTAGCTGAGTATCACTGTAGGAACACCAGGCTATAGCTACAGTATGTGTGGTGCCTATAGGTAGAAAGATGTCACAAAGCTTAAATAAATTACTTGACATTATTTATGTACATATGTGATTATGATTAATACCTCGGACTGACATATATTTCAAATTGGAAGTTTTACTTTCTTCCAGGCTTAGTAGTTAGTAGTTTACTAAGGCCTTTTATAACATAACATTATGCTACAGAGGTACATTTAACATGACCTGTATTTCGTTTACTCCCATATGTGTTATGACTGCACAGTCTTTTGCATTTGAGTTATTTCCCAAAATATTATAAGAGGATTCAAGTATTGTTTCTTTCAAAATAGGTTTTCTTAACATGGTTATTTAATTATTTTTTCCACCTGAGCTCCTGTTTTCATACAGGACAATCTATACCAATATAAAACTGGACCTTGACAATTTTATAGCGCACAGATTAAAGTTTAATTTGTATTGCAAACCCAAGTGCTGTCTAATGCTGTTATACATTAATAATAAAGAAAACCATTCTAAAATTACATTACATCTGCATTTCCCTACCGCTACCTTAGAATATGTACATGACTCATCTGTCTAGAAAAATGCCCAATTGTGACTTTATGATTTTAACCTGATTCTCTGTATATCCGCTGAGATTCCCAGTTTGTTAATAATTGATTTAAGGAAACATTAGCATTGTGTTCTCATAACTAGATTTGTTGAAGGCCAAGTAAAACAGATAGCCTTTGGTCACAGTCTTATTATGAGTTTCGTTAGTGATGGGGGAGCATACAGTATGCTGGGATTCCATAAAATTTGCATAACAGTTATCTGTATGGTTTTTCTTTTTCATATAACTTAGAAAAAAATTGAGCTCTCATTTACTTAAAAGGCTGAATTAATTATTGAGAAATTAGAGCACTGGTCCCAGATATTTCAAGTATCACCAGAAGATGCCGAATAATTCTGCTCTCTGGTATGATGTCTCCATCATTCTAATACAGAGCACATGACAATGATAAAGATTAATACACAACAGTTAAATTCACCAAAGCCGACTTATATCATTTCTCTAAATTATACAATATAGGTTTTACTGAGACACTTCTTCACATGTACAGATACTCTTTCAGACTGTACACATTTGCCACAGTTTAATGTCTGCACAGCTATAACTTTGACAGCTTTGTCCCACA
The DNA here is from genome assembly GCF_963691925.1 of Scomber scombrus. Classification (NCBI taxonomy): domain Eukaryota; kingdom Metazoa; phylum Chordata; class Actinopteri; order Scombriformes; family Scombridae; genus Scomber; species Scomber scombrus. Next base: position 12,151,509 of record NC_084976.1, on the reverse strand, counting down.
GAGAAAGATCACTTCCATTGGATAGACACATTTCTGCCCCCTCCAGTCAAAGGTTTATGAAATACAGCATGGCCCAAGTGGAAAGTCCAAGCTTCCAGCTCTGGTATGGCAGGATGACAGAAGAATCAATAAGATGAAGAATGGACAACAACACCAAGGCTAGGCTTCCTGAGATGGATAGACCTGGTGTCCCTCTCGCTCATCCATCATAAAATACAAGAGAGGACAGCCAAAATCATGTGTACTTATGAATCATGTGCACAAATTCTGATAAACCTTTTGGACCCAATTAGGTCACTTCACAACAGTGGATTTACCGAGAAATCCTGAAGTTGTAGTATATATTCAGTCTAAGGTTCCCAGTTTGCAACTTCACTATTACCTCCCTGCATTTATCCTCAATATTATGTATAAAGGAATGAATGAATCCCTTAAGAAATATATGGCAAAAGCTTTTTATTTTAATGTAGATTTTATATCGTAGACCTATTGCAGAGAATGTTTTTTTATTTCTGCACTCAGTGGATTGTTATGAAAGCAGCACCAACATAAGCTACAACACACAGTCAGTTAAACATTTGTGATGAATATGAGGTAACACATTATTAAAATGGCATCCTCATGTGGCCAAAATCCATTCTCTATACAGCATTTATTCATTGTTGATGCAGAACCCGTGGTGCCCAGTAGATGTCAGTCTTTTTGCAGGAAGTGATACTGTAACTCCAGTGCTGGTGTTTGTAATGGCACATCAACAGCAATTTATGTGCTGTACTGAGTTGCTTCAGTGATTTATCAGTTAATCCCATTTATTGCTACATCGCTGGTACCATAATATTGTGCCTACTGGATCCATTAAGAGAGAACATATAATCAAATGTGTTGAATATTCTGTAGTCTTTATGACACAAAGATCCAACCCATTGCCCATTTTCTCATGATTAATGGGTGTCTTTTGTAATTTTGTGGATTTTTGTTTGTTTGTTTGTCTTTTTTTTGTTTATATTGTTTAGTTTTAGTTTTTTTAACTTTAAAATATTCATTTATGTTACCAGTGCTAATCACTTGACTATTTGTTGGTAAACTTTCTCTCCATAAAATTACTCAAGAGTAGTTGTAAATATACCAGGAAAATTAGATTAATAATTAAGATGCAAACATAACTAAATTGTCTATTTTGTCAGTAGGTCCCTCAGATTGTGTCAAGTATAATTATTTTTATAATGCAATACGTTGTTGTAAATTGTTAAATGTGAACATCTATAAGGTACAAAACCTGCACAGATATACAGAGGCTTTAAAGTCTAGCAAATACATGCATGCAATATAAATATTTGAAATAACTTGAAGGTGGCAAATATGATGGTTTTAATACACCTTATTTCAAACCACAATGTCCTGCCAGTTGCTTGACTCTGTGTGCTATTGTTTTGATCATGGCTTGAAATACAAGGGAATCAACATCTAACCTATAATGTTTACAAATGTCAAACATTGTTTTACTGTTTGATTGTTTCCATCCACATTTAAGGGTTATGACTATCCCATAAAATGCACTATGGTGGAAGAGCCACCAGCCACCAGCCAACAGCCATTTGGCCCTTATTCGTAATGGCTGTTTAATATAATTATTGTTTGTGTTTTTAATGGACAAAATCTCAGATTGAGGGGCTTAGGAATGTTGTTTGACTTGCAGCAGGTGAATAAAATTGAGGGCATTGTTTGCAGTTGTCAGTCTTGATGTGACTGAAATCATAAGCAAAAACAAATCACTCACTTAAAGGGAAAACGCACATACTTAATCCAAAGGGTAGACTACAGACGCAATAATACAACACAGTCAGTGATTGATTGAATGAATACAAGCATTACTTAAACCATTATTATATTACAGAATAATTATGACAAATGCATTTGATTTGCTTTCTGTAAGAAATTATTTAAAATGCTGAACTTGATGTAAAATACATTTAAGGTGACACCGTTCAACATTGGATTAAAATAAACTATATTCTCATTGTCTAGTAAAAGGACTGTGGACAAGGGATCTTAAATCAGGCATTTTAAAATGGATAAATCAGTAGTAAAACTCATGTGGTTATACTCATGTTTATTCCGATATAGAATGCCTTTCTTATCAGCTTCTGGCATACCGGACAGAAAAGATGTCTCATGTCCCAGTGTAACTGCTGAGTTGCTGCTTATGTAGGTCACAATGTCCTGCCAGGCAGTCAGGTAGCATTGCCCTACATGGTAGTTAAGTAATCTAGTCTCTGTCCAAATGTTCTGCCAACCAGGAAAATAAGTCTTACCTAACAGAAATATTAGCAGATAATTATAATAATAATAGATTTTACCAAGTTAGCTAGATGCCTACTGTGGCAGAATTGTACGACTTTATGTGTGAATGATGTGAGTCTACTGAACTGTATTTCCCATTAACTGTGTTGTATGTGGGATTAGCATTTGAACAGCCTGTGAGCCCAACACACTCACATAACGGAGATACACACGGTGTGTAAGTGTGGCATGCCATTAGTATAAATGTCCTATTGTTTCTTTGCTCTATGACTAATAATCTCTCCCAATCCCCCCACTCTCTTTTTGCTCTCTAATGAGCTGTGGTCTGTTATCAGTCATTACAGGAAGCCTGATTATCCGACTGGCATTCTGCACACGCTTACAGAGAACTTCCTGAAGGTGACCTTTTCACGTCGCCATAGAAACCGCCTCTCTCTGCTCTGAGATGCTCAGCTAGTACACAGAGTGAGAGAGTAGGAGAGAGAGAGAAAGAGAGAGAGATAACAGAACATCTTCTTCCAAACAAAAGTATATTAGTATGCTGCAATATGATAGCACAGCCACAAGTTTAAAAAATAAATAAAAAAAAGATTACTTTGTTAACCAATAACATATATTTGAACTCATCTGATACAAAACATAGGACGCTCTAGCTGCCATTTCTTGCACTTCATTGCATCTAATTCACCTTAAAGTAGGATTGTAAAGATCCATTATCTCCTCTGGCCAGAAGGCACTTCTCACAAACACCATTATTGTTTGAGCTAATGTAAACACATCCTTAATCTTAAGTATATATGTATATGCCTCCAGGAGTGCCATACAACAAGATTTAAGTGACCAGTGGCTTAATAACATAAAATAAATATTAACTCGAATTAGACCTGTCTAGACCATTAATTTAATCATAAAGTGTCTTCTTCTTGTCCTTCCTCTTTAAATACTCTCAAATCCATTGTGAAACATGTTTTCCACTGTATGAGTGTATGTTGTGTCTGTGCATTACTTTTTGTGATTGAACACATAGATGCATGTGTCTGCAATTGGCAGTTAAGTTAGTGCTATGGAAAGTATTCTTGGGTGTTGAAACCACTCCAGAAACAGTAATACACAAGCTTAACAGTTTCTCTTAACAGTTTGTTACTGTAAGGAGCCCCTCTGGTATCATGGTAAAAAAATAAAAATTAAATTGTGGCCACAATATAGCTATAACGTGCGCACGAAATACTAATTCGTGGCCACGAAATAGGTATAACGTGCGCACGAAATACTAATTAATAATGTTAATATCATTCCTGGACAGCTGGGTAAGCAAATCGAGCGCACCTTCTCTAGAACCTGCAATAGCCTACGTCCGGACCAAATTCTGTTCACAGTTTCAGCTTGAAATCATCTTAAAAAGTGCCTTTTTCCCTGATCATCTCCTTTGAAAGTATAGCATCATGTGTGTCAGACTCTCAGCTGAGGGAATACATAGGTTATATGAACCGCAGCGTTTAATGATGCCACCGGACGAAGCCGTGCAGTTACAGTAGCGCTCACTGTATGTATCACGTTGCCAAGGGAACCTATAGCCTATCAGTGATCAGAATCTAGTTTGTATTGATTTGCAGGTTGTTGTTGCTCTGACTGAACTACTGAATGTGTCTGTAGTGTTCTCTGGACATTTGTCCTTCAATAAAACGATTTTAAAAGATTAAAAGTTCACTATATTATTGATCAGTCTGACAAAATGTGCTATAATTCCTTTAAACCATTATGTTAACACTTTGATAATGTTTTTATGCTTGGTCCTGATTTGCTGAAGTCCGTTTTACACTGCTATATTACAGCTAATAGAACCCTGATTAGAAAATTGCGCAATCGTTTATTACGACAGATAATATCTGATCAATAAAAATCATTCCACTTTGATTTGCCAACGACTAAAGTGATTTCATAGAACAGTGTCAGAGCTTGAGCATAATGTTTGCATAAATCAGCTGCATCGAGTTTAAAGTTTCAGAGCTCTACAATGTGCAGCTGTCACCAGAAATACGGAAGGCATTGAGAGTGCACCGAGCACCCAGGAATGATATTAATATTAATATTATTATTTATTATTTCGTTATACCTATTTCGTGGCCACGAATTAGTATTTCGTGTGCACGTTATAGCCTACTTATTTCGTGGCCAAAAATTAGTATCTCGTGGCCACGAATTAGTATTTCGTGCGCACGTTATAGCCTACTTATTTCGTGGCCAAAAATTAGTATCTCGTGGCCACGAATTAGTATTTCGTGCGCACGTTATAGCTATATTGTGGCCACAATTTATTTTTATTATTTTTTTTACCATGATACCAGAGGGCTCCGTAGTACTGACTCTGAGTGAAAGAATGATGAAGGCAACTTTGAATTCGAGTACTTTGACTTTGAGCAGCAGTCTCATTCTCATTACTTATTGAATGGGGATTTCGTATTTGAGTCGTGATGTTGCTTTTTTCATTGGGTCATACCTTCCTCAGGAGGAGCACTGAGGCAGTGACTCCACGGTGTACGTCACTGACAATGCTAAAAATAGACTGTGCTGGAATGTGACTGGAATTCTGGAAAATGTTTGTGTGTGTGTGTGTGTGTGTGGGGGGGGGGGGGGGGGGGGGGGTGGTCACATTACTCTGTACCTGTTGTGGATTTCGAAGTGTATGACTCAGATGTGTTTCTTCCACCCTCACTTTGTTTCCCCTCTGGCTTTGTTCACTATCTTCATTTGTGAATCTGTGACTGCATTACATCGCACTGAGCCACGCTTTAAGCGCAATTTATTTTGAGCTACCAACTGCGTCATTTAAGGCTGTCTGGTATTTACTTACATCAGTTAGTTAAAATGGCACTGATACTTGCTGTAATAGCTCTGAAAAGGTGACATTATGACATAACATATCACTGCAAACAGGGGACAACATTCAGGGGACTATAGCGAGGTTTGCAGGGACCTTTTTTAAGGTCAACATCCATGATCCTTTTTTCATTTAAGTACACTTCAGCATAAATAATCTGTAAATAATGTGATGAAGTCTTACACGTTGTGTAGGCTTGTACCTGTCCCTGGACTTATTTCCACTGACACTGACGTTGTCACCTCCCCTGAGAAACAGTAATTGTTTTTGCTCTCTGTTACTGTGGAAACATGTCAACATATGTATAAGTATATATATTTATATTTATCCGTTCAAACAGTCATGCATTAATTCATCTATGTCGTCACCACTGTTTAATCTTGAATGAACGTCTTTCTGTTTAGCTTCCAACCATCCTCCCTGGTTATTTATATTCGTCATTGAATCATATATTGTCATGGATGTGACGCATGCGCAATAGACAGCGTGCAAATCTGAATCATCGATAGAAAAAAAGATAGAGTGAGGCAGTGAGAGAGAGGGAGACAGAGAAGGAGAGAGAGAGGTGACTGTAGAGTGATGGGACCCGGCTGAGGGAAGAGCAGCGAGCGATCACTCTCCGAGCTGGTAATGACAGGTAAAATGCGATTTTATTTATTTTCAAAAATATCTCTGACATTAAGGCAGCTCATTTTCACTGTTGCCTTTGCAAATAATTACCGGGAATCTGTTTTTCCTGCATATATTCTTTCAACGGCATCATCTGTGCACAGAATATCATCTTGCACATCTGGAAGTCGAGTTCATCTGGGAAAAATGGTCAAAAATGTTTGCACTAAACTTATTCTTGTTACATTTACCCAATTACCTGATTGTCGTTGATTTCAATGTTCATTTATAAGCATTTTGGGCGTTGGTATCCAAATCAAATGAAATAAAACTTAATCCAAATGCTTGTAGCCTACCAGCTAGTTACGTTTCTACAAATATTAAATTTTTTCCTCTTTTTTGCATGTCAGTCGACCGGATTTGTCAAAAAGACGCAAAGTCCATCATTCTAAGTTTAATTGTTGTGTGTCTATTTACGTCTCATGGGGGGCTGGGCTGGACGAATAGATGAGGTCTGTTCTGACTGGCGTCACCTATTACGTCTGTGTGTTTTCCTGCTGTGATGAGGGCTGGATGGTAATAATGGCGTTCAGCACCATGGCCAGCTCCCGGTTAAACGGTTGAAAGGACATATTTATTGGTTGGATCACTAAACCATTTGGTCATTTTTATCTTGATTTTGATGATGATTGTATTCATGTATTATCATCATCATCATCATTATAATTGTTTAAAAAGGAGGTCGAGATTTGTTTGTTTGATTTGGATGGTTTAGTTTTATTTTAGTTACAGATTATTTTATATGATGTGGATAAGGAAAAACGTCATAATACGATAGCAAACACCAGTATGAGAAAGGACACCAGAGTTATACCATATACTGTATCTTTGAGATGTTAACCTAATCGGAATTTTACATTTGCAATACCACAGTTTGTTTCGGACGTATTACAGCATATGCACTCCAATTCCTGCTATTCTGAAAATAGTCGAAAATGACTTCCAGCAGTTTGTTTGACTGGATCTCTCTTTCTTTATGTTTGGACGTTTTACTGGTTCATATAATGTCATGGGAAATAGTTAGCCTAATAATTTGATCATGACACAAATGTGCTGTTGTTTCAAACGCGGTATGGTAATGCAAAAATAATAACAATAACCATATACAACATTTTGAAATTACTTAAAAACCATTACATATGTTTCCCACTCAAGGTTAGGGTTTGGGTGGAAAGAATCAGATATGGTAAAGCCTCTTTGGACTCTTGTTATCTAAATAGTTAATAATAAACAGTCTCTCATATTTTCCATATTTGCATTTTCCATTATTTGGCTGGATGATGAATAATTAAACTTCCTAAATATATGCAGATATGGGTACAGAGAAGCTTACAACGCATCTGGGCAGAGCCAGATGTTCATGAGAGTCTTCAGCAGGTACAAATTAAGCAGTAATGTGATTAACACAGGGTAGCAGGGAACAGTGTGCCTCATGTTAATGGAGCATTTCACTCACAAGTATTATGTAATCTGACTGTGACCCTGGCATATCCCATAATACACTGCGTGAATCCATGCTTTGTAATTTACAGAAATGACAGATAATATACTTTTCAACCCTCTCTACACATTTACAATTTTTGCATTTCCAACCACATGTCAGAAGGAAGACCATGAGATGAGATTGAATCTTCTGAAATAGTTTATGAGTTGTCCTTGTGTGAAGATTTTGTTTGACTGATGTTTTGAAGGTTGAACATAAATATGATGCTCAAGTTATAAGTATAGTCAGATAATATAGTTGTGGTTGTGGAATAGAATTATAACATGTTACAGCTATTCTGAAACTTGTATTTTTTTACTCAGAAACTGATAACATTTGTTCAAACTAATGAAATAGGAAAATCCAGGATCATAAGAAATGTTCAGCTTTTAGTGATAAGCAAAAGAAAAGGCAGTTGGCAGCAATTTGCTTTGTATAAATTGATATTAGATCTTAAAATGTTGTGCCTTTCGACCACTTATGACTGTACAACTACATTTCATAAACACTGTAGGTTCTACTTCATACTCACTACAATACAGTGAAATGATCCCTGATTGGTTCATTCAAATGTGGTACATGATTGAAGCCTACACTTATTACCTTCAATATGTTTCATTTTATGCATAGATAGAAATACATTTTTGGAAGCATTTTCTTTTTTTTTTGGCTTCAAGAAGTAAAGAATATGATCAGTATAAAGTCATATTCTTATCTTATGTAAACTATGTGTTTTCCTTCTTTACTTACTGATTAGTTTAAACAGCACTACCTTTGTAGATCTATCTGATTTATATATCTACCCTGATAAATCAAAAAGCAAATTAAGCTTCTAGTTTCTTTAAGTTTTAATTTAGTGTAGATGCTCCAGTTAAAATTATTGCCTATTTGTTTAAGGCAGTTTTACCTTCTGTTTCTCATTTGTATCATGAGCATGATCTTTTGATGAGTGGTTCCATTACAATGTTGCACTTGAACAATAACATGTTATAAATGTGTTACTGGGATGTGTGTCTTGACTTTGTGTGTGTGTGTGTGTGTGTGTGTGTGTGTGTGTGTGTGTGTGTGTGTGTGTGTGTGTGTGTGTGTTTTGTTTTTTTACTGATTTTGGCATTTACAAGAAAAACTAACCAAAACTGGAATCAGTTTTTTTATTCCCACTTTCCCACTTTTCCCAGTCTAATTTAGTTGTGGTGCAACAGAAACCAGAAAAAGCAGTTGAGATGCAGTGCAAGCTGACAACAACTTGAAACATTGCTATGTGTTTGTATAGAGGCACTGAGTCATGAAATGCCTCTGGATCCCAAACAGATTCGGAAGGAATTACAAGTGTGTGTAACCTAATATTTCACAAAGCAGATCTTCTTTTTCTTTTTATGTGCATTTTCTTTTAGAATGCAAGAGTTACATTCATAGCAACATAATAAAGAATGTTTAGGAGGTATATGTGTACTGTATATGATGAAAATGATGGATACTGATAATGAGCTTTATATGAAACATTTTAGACCTGTGAAATACATGGGTTTGTGTAAGTGAGTTTCAACTCCTCATAACTGATCTATTAGATTTAGATATCATGTAGAATCTTATGAACATTGTGAGATGTAGTTCTTCATTTGTAAAAAATAAATAGATAAATAAAAAAGTTATTATTGTTGTCCAGTAAGGGGTACTCCTCCCAAACCTTTCCTATATCCTTAAGTTGTGTCTTCCATGAAAGCTTTGAATCATAATACAAAATATATTACTTCACATGTTCAAATAAGTGTGTTACACAGGTTGTTAATACTGCGACTTTTGTATGAAACACAATAAAAAAAGACAAGCACACTAATTCTGTGCATCTCAGCACTCTGTATTCAGCTGACACAATATTGAATCTAAAGAGGACAGCCAATGTAATATTTCATGGCTTATTTCATAACAGTGCAGCAGGAGAATGCAGCATTAATCTCAATGTACTGAGGCATCCATGCCTTCAGTACAATGTTACATAACTTTCTAGCAGTGTGTGTGAGGGTACATGCTTGTGTGTATGAATGTTTAAATGGATGTATGTATGTGTTTGTACTTGTATACACATGGGTTAAAGCCAGAGAGACTTTGTCTGTAAATGCTGTGGGTGGTTTCTTAATGTAAGTGTGAAGTCATGCATTCATGCGTGTGTGTGTGTGTGTGTGTGTGTGTGTGTGTGTGTGTGTGTGTGTGTGTGTGTGTCTGTCTGTCTGTCTGTCTGTCTGTCTGTCTGTCTGTCTGTCTGTCTGTCTGTCTGTCTCTATGTGTATGTGTGCAGGTAGACAGATGTGAAGGATGACTTCTTGCTCAGAGATTTGTGGGTCGGAGTATGGTGAGCAAGCCCAAGCCAGCAAGAACTACCAGCAGTATGGAGTCCGCTCCTACCTACACCAGGTACAGCACAGACACAAACACACATACTATATTACACCTATTCACAAACAAGAGAGAGAGAGGGTATCGTGGAAATACCAACAATTCTCCCCTTTTACAAATCCTGCTTGAGTCTCATATCATAATCACACAACTGTTTCTTTATGAAAGGTCTCTTGTGGGTGTCAGTTTCCATGTTTGAATTGTTAAAATCTCTTTTATGTTATCCAGTTTTATGAGGAGTGCACAGCTTCTATCTGGGAACGTGATGAAGATTTTCAGATTCAGAGATCGCCTAGCAGGTGGAGCTCTTTACTCTGGAAGGTGAGATTACCTTTCGGCTTGCTCAGGCCATATCTTACCCTACTGCTATTTGTATAATCATAGTGCAAGTGAAGATGAAAAAACTGCAAGCAATATAATCTGTAATAAAAAGAGGACTTCGTTTTCCTTTTTTTCTTCAGGTCTGTCTCGCGTTTGGAGCCCTGATCTTGTTTGCAGGCCTCATTGTCATCATGGTGGGTTACGCTACTCCAGCCAGGATCGAAGCATTTGGCGAAGATGATCTACTTTTTGTTGACAGGTATAAGAACAATACAGTATATGAATGTAATATACTAAACAGCTATACCAAGGATTGAAAATTAACTGCTGTAATCTGAACTACATTTGTATTTATCTCAAGTCAGAACATTGCTTCTGAGACATGACATAAGAAAGTACAGTGTCTTAGTAGGTTTTACATACATGCACAAGTATAGATTGTAAATGTCAACCTTATCCTCTTTTTTGCTATTTATTTTATGCTCTGTAGTATTTGAAAATGATATTGTAGAAAGTCTTTTGAGTTTGAAGCAATTGTCCTCTTCTTTAACAGCCATGCTGTCAGTTTCAACAGCGCACTGGATGTTTGTAAGTTGACTGGTGCTGTGCTGTTCTGTGTGGGAGGCACCTCCATGGCCGTGGGTCTCCTGCTGTCTGCCTTTGCCAAAAGCTACTCCAAAGAGGAATTGTATCTGCAGCAGAAGTTTAAGGAGAGGTTGGCAGATCTGCATGCAACAGTTGGTAAGGTCTCATTTGATACCTTCCGAGACATTATGGCATGAATGTTGAATGTAAACTTGCCAAGGAGTAAGTTCAGCAAGTGCAAGGGTTATTTCTGTTTACTTTGAACAGTGTTCATTGTTCTGTATTAACTGAAATACTATTTTTGTCACAGGTACCCCCATAATGAGAGCACCAACCCCTGGGGAGGGAAAGGTGCCAGTCACACTCTCCAAAGTCCAGAGTATCCAGCCAGCGACCACAAAGTCGGAGACCTGACAGCAATCTAGTTGGAAGGGGATAAAGTGAAGAAGTGTGTGTGTGTGTGTGTTGACTGATGGGTGTGCAGACTGTGAGTGAGCGCTCTAACCAATGTGTGCATTTTCTCTTTTGAAAGGTCAGCTTACATGACTGATAGTATTGGTTCCTCATCTTGCTGTGCTTGCTGTGTTTGACATTAAAGCTTGACTTTAGGGTTATATACATGAAGAGCTAATATAGCTGGACAAAGTTTAAGGCTTTTGTTTGAACATCAGTTGTATGAGATTTACTGTAATCTGACAAAGCACATGCCAGTCTCGAGCCCTAACCCGAAAAAAAATCAATAGAACACAGCCGCTGAACAACATCAATGTCTTTTTTTTGTTTTGTTTTTTTTTTTGTAAAATTTTGTAAAAGAGGAGAGTGTTATTGCTGGAGGGTGCAGATGTAGCAGCAGATGCAATGTTGTTTGGCGGTATTGATGATTAGCCCCTATTCCCAGCAATGATCAAAAGAAGCACTGAACACAAACACAATTATCTCTGCCCAGTCTCTAAAATGACATAAGAGGATGGGTGTTTCTACGAACAGAATACTGTATGTCTGTGTGTGCATTTATGCAGCTCAGCTGTATGCATCCAAATACTGACAGTGAGAGCTGTCAATCACAGCTGCACAGTATACAGAAAATACACATGCTTTACCTTATGAAAGCTTCTTGTAAATACTGTTTACATGCAAGAACAAGCCATGTCTCAACCGATATTCTGTAAGAAATCTGCACATCATCAGAACAGATTAGACCAAACACAGATTAGAAGAGACCTAAAGGGTAGATTTCACACACTGACCTTTTCTTCTGTCTTCTTATGCCTCTCTGACCTTGTCTCCTTCAGTAAATATTCAGACAAGATCGATACATGAAACCGGACAGACTGATGAGCAGTATGTCGAATGAGACAGAGCATGCAGAACAGCATAGCCTGTCACTTGCAAAAACACTTAATAAGACATTACTTTCTAGATAACACAAATAAGGCATTCATCATACCTTCTATCTTTTAAAATTATTATTTTTTGCTTTCCTAAGCAATTCATTACTCATGCTCTTCTGTTCTTTGCCTCCCTCTCTCCTTTTGACAAATGCAGGCATGTACACATAGGTACACCCCTATCTATCAAAGCAAGCATATTGTCTTACATTCTAAATCAAAATGCTAAGTTGAGAAGCTGTCACACAGCTGCATCAAGAGAGGCTGACAACATGACAGATATGTTACATAACAGGAAAATGAAGACAACACATTCATCTCTCCAATTGAAACCACAATAGAGCTCCTTGTTTTCACTCTGTCAGGATCCAGAGATGTTTCAGATACAACAGCTGCCTTCCTTCACTAACACACAAAACTTGAAATTACTGAGACATATTCAGTATAAATGATGTAATACTGACAAAATGGTGAGATGTTGCATCATCAAAGCTATTTTTTCTATTTTTACTTGCATATCCACTTGCATTCTGTACCTGAAACAGTACATAAGGGTTTTTATTTGATTTATTTTACAGTAAATAAGCTTAACACTCTCACTTACCTGTAACTTACAAGCACAATAAGCTGTCAATAGTCATGTTTGACTCCTTTTCTTCAAATCTTTTTGTCTACATGAATATCTCTTTTAAATATTGTGACCATTCTGCTTATAAATTGTGACCATATTATATTGTTAATCTTTTGAATTAATTACACACAGAACAGCATATTTTTGTGCTTTACTTTGTTAGAACAATGTTACAGTGGTCTCTGTCAAAGTGCCATTAAGCAACATGCCTCCTACTGTGCATCATTGCTGCAGGTCCTTTCAAACAACTTCTCTTCAAATCCATGCATAAACAATGCATTATATTTTCTGTTTCAAAATGAACTGCTATACTGGCTACTGTACATACGCTTATGCAAGTTGACCTTTTAATACCCTTCCTACAACCTCCACTCTCCTCTTTATCTTTTTCATTTACTTTGACAGAAAATGTGCAGTTATTTTAACACACCTGGTCTCAGAAAAATGCATAGCTATAATTATGAAGAACAACATACTAATAATAAAGACCATTTTAAGAAACTTATCTCAACCACTTGTAAGCTGCAAAGCTACAGTACCAGAAGATGTTCAACAAGTTGTTATATACCAACCCTCCAGTGTGGTCAGAACGTTATTTGGTGATCAATAAATGTGACTTGTAGTTCCATGCTGTGAATTGTGAGTTTATTTTTATCCTTTAATTGACCAAACTGCTTTCTTACAATCCCAAATCTACATTGAGTCTGACCAACAACAACAACAACAACAACAAAAGTCTCCTGGGTTAAATGTTTTATTCCTGTGACTTTAACTTTTAAGTGTCTCATGATGTAACTGTGGAATCTCCAAGTAAAATAGAGAAAGTATAATATATACATAAATATTTAAAACAGTATAAAAGTATGTCTATTTTTTTTTAAAGAACACAATAAAACTGAAATATCTGCAGCTCAAAAAGTGTGAAAATGGTATTTGTAGTAGTATCTGTAATGGCAGAGCAACAGTAAATTAACATTTGCTTTCCGGTCAATATAATGTAAATGTAAAGGGCGTTTTCTGTTTTTAATCACACACTGTTTCTCTCTTACGTTGTGTATAAAAGCATAGGAAAAAGAGTAATTTTGATTACATATTCATTCATAAAAGATACCAAACTGTCAATGGTGTTCCAACACAAGCCCTCATTACACCATGGAGAAGGTCTTACTGTAATCAATCAGGGGAGTTATTTAGGTAAAGGAAGTGCAGAAGGGTGTCTGTGCTATTCAGGGCCTTATTAACACACAACCACATGCACACACCCACCCACACACCCACCCACTGAAAGGGTCCAGAATTGATGATAACTCCAGAAATAGCATCTTGAGGATCATCACCTCGACCAGTCAGGCTGTATGACTCATATACACACTCGCCCCCACCCCCTCTGCCTTTCTCTGTGTCTGCTGCTCTTTGGCTCTCTCTTCCTCCTTCACCCTCTCTCTCACCAATGTTCTCCTTCTCTCTTGGGATGGTGACTCACACACACATTGACTACATGCATCCCGATTTGAGCAGCTGCAGGGATGAGAGGGCGTTGAGGCCATCATAGACACTGGATTTGATCACATATCAGGCTACAGTTTCCTGCTTGTGGGTGGCAGTTTATAGTGGCTTTATGCAACCTTGTTCCATGGGAAATGAAGCAAAAATACAAAACAAGAATGAAAAGACTGTTGTTACAAGAGTGTCAGCCACAAAGGTCAAAGACCCATGTTAGTCTTTGAATCGTGGTTCCTTGAATACAGACTTGCAAGCCAAACATGTGATAGTTTGTAGAATTAATGTTATATGACGTACAGTAAGAGCTGAATTTCACAGTGAAGTTGCAAATCTCCATAGTACATCTGATTATTGTAGAACTCATAGTTGTTCAGTCATTATAACATTACTATGTACACAATCTCAGGCTGGGCATTAAGTTACTAGCTTGTGGAAAAACTGGCTAGAAAAGAATAAAGACATGACTTCTTCTGACAGAATAATGATGACATGGTCATTATGCTGTGATGCTGTTTCTAACATTTACTCACCTTTCGCTCCATGGTTCTGTTGGGCCAGCAACATGAGCACCATCACTATTTGTGTTTCAACTGGAACTGAAGCTGTTGAGATGTTTAGCGTTTGTTTGGGCCCGATAGCTGCCAGGTCCTTTACTTACCTACAATTTAAAGGTGTCATTCATAAATTGTATTTATATGTAATTTGAGAAACTCAAGAACTGTTTTTAATTAACATTTCAACTTTATGCAACTTGTAGTTTGCATGTTAAATATATGATTAAGTAATTTTGATACTTAAAGTACATTATTCTGATAATGCTCTGCATAATGATTTAACTGTAATGGGGTAGTAATTTTTCATCCGAAATTAAATGAAAAACAACTGAGTAGCAGTGAAAGTACAAGCTTTTGAAATAAAAAAAAAGTCACTTCACATAGATTTACCCAGTTTGACAAACACTGTCTATAGAAATTTACACTTTTCCGCTGCATCAAAAAGTTACCACATTTTCAGGATCATTTTTATTTGCATTTAATTTTTTTGGTAAATTTGATAGATTCATTTGATCACATAATCACAAGGATAGAGGAAGAGAAGAACAAAAATAACATAAATATTAATAATATAATATCATTTCTTTTCAGGGGGCTACATGACATTATTGAAGTATACAGCCATGCTAATGGCTCTTTAAGGCATAGCAGTGCTTTGAGCTAAATGCTAATATTAGCATGCTAACATGATCACATGTTGATCACATTCGACAAACATGTCTAATATTTATCACAATGACCATGAATGTCATTGGTTTAGCAGGTGTTTTCGTAATAAACAAAAATATTGAAAAAATTACAAGTTTGACCTAATGATAGTGCAAGAAGAGTCAGAGGAGCACCAGAGCTAAAAGGGTGCACATACATCTTGTAGATGTTGAGATATTTCACAAGATGAATGAAAATGTGTGACCTGCTAGTGCAACGGGATCACATAAGTCATTATCCTCAAAATATCGTGGATATCTTTACAAAAAAAATCATGGCAATCCATCCTGTACTTGATGAGATATAAAAGCAAAAAATGTTAACTTGCCAGTGACACTAGAGGGTAAGTCACGAGAACACCAAAGACACTGCTAGCATGGCGAAAAACAGACATAAAGGCTAAACAGCTTTACAAAGAAGACTTTCAAACCAGATATGTTATCATATAATTTAGCTGAACATTTAGACATATATGTTGAGAGTATTCTAGCTTATTGCACTTAAACCGTTGTGATATATTATATGTATAAGATTTATAAATATATTTCTTAATTATTTTAAACAGTTAATATTTGATGAAACTATATGTCATTTTCCCAGTATCACTCACTATAGTCAACACACATATTCTGAAATGAAAAAGCAGCCCAGGAAGTTGAAGTATATCTTCATTAAAATAAGATAATATTATTATAGCTTTTGACTGTTTCAGACATTGTTGTCATGAATAATGTTACAAATAAATAGAATTTGGAATATGTACAATACATACAATATTTCTTTCTTGCTTTGTTGCACTTCATTCAGCAGTCAGCCATTTAAAGACTTAAATTACTTGTATTTGAGATTATTTGAGACTATTTTCAGTATAGAATCTACAAGGCCTTTTAGTTAGAGTCCTGACTGCTTTACTTTAGATTAATTTGCACTTCCACCATTATTTTAGATTGCATTGTAAAGTATTATTTACTATTTTCAGCATTGCTCTTTCTGTCCTAATCTTCTGCTTTTCTGCTTTTATCTTGATTCTCACTATCATCATTCTCCCCTTTCTTTCCATTTGCTGTGGCATCTTTGTGACTGGCTGAGTTTTTCTCTTCCACCTCCTGCTCTCCTTCACTTTCCACCTCATCATCTTCTCCACTGACATCTCCATTTACCTGTCTCTCCTCTTGTACTGCCTCTTTGGTAGCATCCTCTTTTGTTTTGCTCACACTTTCCTCCTGGTTACTGTTTCTACTGCTACTTCTGCTGTTATTGTTCTCTTTTGTCTCATTATCTGACTGAGTCTTCCCTGGGTCATTGCTGTTTTCTTTCTCTTTATGTTGCTTCCCTGTGTCTTCATCATTAACTGGGTCTTTGCTGCTTTCCTGTTTGTTTCCACTGACTGTATCTTGTGTCTCTTCAATAGTTTTGTCTTGCTCATTGTTCTCACCCCCAGAAGATGAATCCTCTGTCTCTTTTCTGTCCTGAGTCTTATCATTGTTATTACTGCTGGAGCTCTGCTCCTTCTCCTTCTCTTCAGGTTCCACTGTTGCTTGTCCTTCTTTTTCATTATTTGTCTCCTCATTTTCCTTCTTCTCTTCTCCCTTTATTTGACTACTTGTCTCCTCGTTTTCCTTCTTCTCTTCTCCCTCTATCTGACTACTTGTTTCCTCATCTTCCTTCTTCTCTTCTCCCTCTATCTGACTACTTGTCTCCTCATTTTCCTTCTTCTCTTCTCCCTCTATCTGACTACTCGTATCCACATTTTCATTTTTCTTTTCTCCCTCCATTTGACTACTTGTCTCCTCATTTTCCTTCTTCTTTTCTCCCTCTACTTGACTATGTGTCTCTTCATTTTCTTTCATCTCTTCTTTGCTGGCTGAAGTATCGTTTCCAGTGGTATTTTCAGCAGAAGTTTCCTCTTTATCCTCTGCCTTTTCACCATTCTCCTCTGAAGCTTTTGTATCAACGACTGCAGGTTTCTGTAATGCAAAAATACCACAGAAACAAATTGTAGCTATAATATTTGAACAGGCACACAGTATAATTGGATTGTTTACAATAATTCTCTTTATGACCTCCACTTCCCTGAACAAGTGACAGCACTGTTGTGTCATGAGCACTTATAAATCAAGCAGAGTAGAAGCATTACATATTTTTCAAGACCTTTTTATATTGCATGTCAATCAATATTCAACAAGTAGTGGAGAGACAACAGATATATGAGCACTCAAACACCCCATGATATTTCAAACAATAGGTAATTATGTTGATGAGGGTATGTATTGAGTATGTAATCTTACATCCACATGAGTGATATCAGCATAAATTCTACATCTGAAACGTTAAAAAAAAATATGCCTGCTGCGTGCCCTGGTGACCTAACATAATATACATCTACAATACTTATTTTACAAACATGTCATTGCTTGACCCTGCAATAGTCTATTGTATGTATGTTCATACCTCCTTAGGCTGCTCCATTTGAGGGGATTTGCCCTCAGTGTTTTTGTCATCAGCCTTTGATTCCTGGTCATCTGGAAATCGAATGAAAACAACATTTTTCTAAGTACACTAATCATAGCAAGTAAGTGAAATCAGAGAAATGTGAAGAAATAATTTAACATAAAGGTGGCTGGTTAATACAGGTTAATATAATGTCACCCAGTTATGTAAAAGACTGCTTTTGTTCATCATTCTCTAATGTAATTTTACTGATTAAATATGCCTTCATGTGCTGACTATTTTATGACCCTAAAACCTGAATCCTTCAGACAAAGCCCATTACATCAGAAATCTATAAACGGTGACAAAACTCCATAAAATATGTCCCACATATAAGTGCATTTTTATTCATCCTCCAGTAAGTGACTTGTTGAAATTATACAGCTTTTATTTGGCAGCTGTTCGCAGCCTTGGACAAACAAGGCACAAGAGTGACATCTGGTGGTCAAAAGGGAAAGCACATCCAACAATATATCATGCAAGTAAACAACTTTTCCAGACAATGCAAGTGTGCCAGTAAAAATGTTACAAGCTCACAGGGAAAAGAGCTGTAGATCATGGGCAAATTCAAAACACAAATGTCATAAAGCAACACTGTCGTTGCCATCATTATTGCCATCACTGCTTTAATCATGTTGATCCCCAGGTGGAGATGGTGAGCTGTCTGTGTTTCTGGTTCATGTCTTCCTCATTCAGTTTGTCTTAGCACAGTGAAATTAGGAAATACTATGAAAATGGGATTTTTCATTATACAATGTGAACAACTGCAGATGAATTATACTTCATGTACCATAATTCCGTAATGCTTAACCTACCCCACACACAAAAAATACATTACCCAGTCAAGATTCTCTGAGGTTCCCACCACCAGTACTGATGTTTATCCCTGACACTGCTTTTCAATGTTGAAGTAGGCACCCACAATTGTTTTGAAAAGAAAAACAAGTGCCAGGTTTTCTTTGTAGTTTTGGTAAATCACTGGTTTCTTCAGTTGAGGCTTTTCAGTTGACTAAATTGCAAGCTTTGGTCAAGATTATTTTTCCCAATACACGACTGAGGCAGACTGAATGAAGTCCTTTAGGCTAGTAGATTGGTAGCAAGGAAAAACCAGGCCTCCAGAGCAAACACCTGTCATCATTTCCTGTCTAAATAGCTGCATAGTGATAGTGTGAATCCTGGTGTTTAAATGGAGACATCATACTGAGACTCAATACTGGCCACAAACTCATTTCAATTGAAGCAATCAGCTCAGCAAGGCAAGTTTGTTGGAATGCAAAATTCAGGGTTTTTAGTTTTCATGTGAGCATGTGCATCAAAGGCCTTGGAGTAATTAACCCTAAACATCATAAGAGGAATACAACTATACGCTCTGATAAACAGCATAATTACACACTTGTTTTGAAACACTGGATGAGACTGAAATTTCCAATCAGAAATAAGCAGCAGAAGAGTGGGGAAAAAAGAACAGAACAGTGTAATTAATGTCTTTAATATTAGTTTCCCTTTTTCCACATACCAGTTTAAGAAGAAAAATGACTCGGGTAGAGATTAGAAGAGTTTACAGAGACATTTAATGCATTTCAAATGCAAAACTGATTGAAGTTTAGCTATGGTGGAAGATGAAACGTTATGGTAATAATAACAGACCACTTTAAGAATATTTTATGGAAATCGCCTGCATTCATTAACAGCGAGGGCCAAAACGATTGAGTGTAAGCAGTAAGCAGTGGATGAGCCGCTACGACTCTAAACATCTTAACATGATTTGAGGATGAGGCACAGGCTCATGAAAATGCTAAATCAAATTAAATGTAATATTTAGAATCTCCTCTCTTCCTGCTCATCATTAAATCCAGTAGATTTGGGTTCTGGCATTGCAAAGAGATGGGCAGTTTTGTGTCTGTGCTTGCAAGTGTGTGTACATATGTCTGTTGCATTTTTGTCTTCATAATCAGCCCAAAACACACACAAATTCCCCCTTTCACTTATATGCCATTGGCGCACACACACACACACACACACACACACACACACACACACACACACAGCACACCCACATTTCAAAAGTAATGCGACATCTCATCCGTCAGTGTGAGGTAAAACAAGGATGCAACAGTAAGTGAGTATAATTGCTCATATAAATGGTTCTTGCTGCCATTCTTATGAAAGGTAAAGTTATAAATGACTGTTGTTCTGCAGAAATGTAATAAAACACAACTGAAGATGAAGTGATAGCAGGTAGTAAACTACAATAATCTCCCACTCCTCAAAAAGAAAACCCCATCTCTCTTCACACACACACACACACACACACGCACACACACACACACACACACACACACACACACACACACACACACACACACACACACACACACACACACACACACACACACACACACACACACATTCTGCCTTACTGCTGCCAGATTTTAGTTTTAGGGGCTTGTAAGAAAAAAACCTGGACTTTTGTGATCTCCATCTCTACACTTCCTTCACTAACATTGTGGTACATTGCTTTGATTTGTGCTTTTATTTGATATACTCATCCAATTCAAACACATTGGGGAAATGCAGGGTGCAGTTTGCATCAGGTAACATGATATAAATATCATTCCATTAAATATTTATGGATTATTCAGCGTAATTAAAAAAAACAATATGTATCACAGCAGAAACAACCCCCTGTGGTTCCTGGTGCTCAGCCAAACATGAACCTGAACTATACTGTCAACAAACTGCCAAAGCACTATTTTTTTCTGTAGTGTATGCAAACATGTACATCTCATCAGGAGAGAGTTAGAGAATAAACCAACATGTAAATACAACATTCCCTTGATTAGACAGTATATTTTATCATTATAATTTTAATTTTGTGACATTTAAATCTGACATGACAGGATGTGATGCACATTACATCTGTAATTTCCTCCATTGCAAAGCTGGAGCCTAGCAGAGACTCGCAAAGTCTAATATCATGTTTAAAAGCTTTTCCGCTTCTTTGTAAAGCATTAGGGAGAAAAGCCATACAGTTCAAGTTCCTGACTCATCAGGAAAACAGACCAGAACTGGCATACATTTTCTTTTTCCTCGCAAATGGAACCACACATATGTTTATTGAGGATGTATGTTGCTTTTAAAAGCTGTGATACAGCTAAGCTGGAGAAACCCACACAAGCCAAATCAGCAGATTAGCTCCACAGTGTTAAATGAACACTCATGTCTTGATGTTCTACTTAATATACCTCATTCCGCAAAACACTCCCTGTGCATCACCGTACAGTACACAGTATATTGCTTATTTACACCTAGCTGATTTGCCCCACTCAGCACATGGCTGAGTTATGGTGGTGTGTAAAACAACATTGGTGGTAACTCTGACTGGTAATTATGAAATGTTGCCACTCAGCAAGTGTGCTCCAGTCACTGACCAGGGTCTTGTTAAAAGCATTTAATGACCGTATGGCCTTCATCCATGAGAGAAGCCCAGTTGCTAGTGAGTTTATAGTGATGTGACACATACTGTAGAGGGGGGGGGGGGGGGGGGGGGGGGAATTAAACTGCTCCACAGGAAATATAATAACTGGAACATTTGCTGGTCCATCTGTTTCTGTCATTCTCTCACTCACTCTCTCTCTCTTCTCTCTCACACACACACACACACACACACACACACACACACACACACACACACACACACACACACACACACACACACACACACACACACACACACACACACACACACACACACACACACACAGTTAAATAGTTAAATATTTTAATAATTCATGGAGTTGTTGTCTCTCACCTGAAACCTGACCATGCAGTGTCTGCATCATATTAAAATGAGATTTTTCTCATTTCTCCGCATAACAAAGTGTAATTGCATGCTTTAAAAAGCAATCTTTTGCTAATTATTCTGATGTCTTGTTGACCATTAAGTTCAGTGTCACTCACTATGCTTGGCTATTCGATTTTGGAAGGGAACCTCTAACACAATAATTCTAATGTAGGTCACTGAAAATAGCACTTATGTCTCCTAATTCAAGTTCTATTAACACAAGCAGTGTTCCCTCTGTTAAATAGTTACTCTTCTCATTGATCATCTAAACTCTGCATTGCAACAATATTATCTTTTGCAATAAGTTATCTTTGCTCCCTTAAACTGGCAAATGAAATATATATGCAACATTTAAAAATGTGTGAGCCACTGTACTAAAAATGAGAGTGATGAACACAAACCATTTTGCTTTGGCAATACATCAGCTTCAGATGACCCACTTAAAGCCCAACTCTGACACATGATTTCAACTTTATATCTCCACAAATGTTTAGATTGTATGTCAAAACTGCTCCAGTGTTTCAGGCAGATACAAACCCTGCAGATGCTGATGCTCCTATCACAACTACTCCAGATGTGCGTTTGTGGGCTCAGCCTCAAAAAGAAATAAAACATGCAATGTGGGGTAGATTAGAATTGACAGACATTAAGAAAATGTAGTGTCACATGGTACCCTAACCCTATACTTTGTATGTCACAGCCAGCACTGTTGTCTGTCACAGCTGAAACACTTGTTAACAGATTAATGTAGCCGATTAGTAGAGCTACCCTTCTCTTTAATCCAGTAATCCTGCATCAAAGGTTCATGAAGAAACTTTTTTCTGCTGTCGTGAAAAGGAAAGGAATAATGAAGGAGGGATAGGGAAAGATGGCTGTGTTGTCTGAAATGTGACATATGGGTATCCACGTAACACACACGTATACCTTAAGCACGGTCTACACAAACCACACTTCCTAAGAACTCTGCAAGAGAAAAAATAAAAACTTCCTTTAAATATTGCCATCTCTCATCCTTTGCTGCTGAGCCTCTTTTTTTTGACACAGGCACACGATTTAAAACACACAGCCTCTTTGTGTACATGTCTCCTGCCTCCTGAAGCTGTTTTGAACCCTATATCACTCTGACAGGCATTATAGATACATATGCTAACAGGGATAATTCCCCAAGGCAGCATCATATTTTATGACACCAGAGGCAGAGGGCTGATCTGGCTGGAAGTCTTGTGTAAGTGAGAAGGCACACATATGAACATGAACATACACACACACACACACATACACACACACACACACACACACACACACACACACACACACACACACACACACACACACACACACACACACACACACACACACACACACACACACACAGACATGCTCAGACTTCAGACTTCCTTGACTTGGAATCAAAGTCCCTTCGAGGGAAATAATAGGGATGGACTTAATGTGGATCTGTCATGTAGCACGGATTGAATTGGCTCCTGCTGAATTGAAAGATGGAGCCTAGCACATGAAAAGGAGGCAGAAGGCTATTCAAGGTACATCAGGTTCTGTGTAAAGTGGATGCCTTTGCGGTTTCAATGCTAGCACTGGGTTACCTGGGTTTCTTCGGGTTTATGTTCACTTCTTCACTTGGAGATATGAATCAAAAGGCAAGATGAACCATAGTCAGATATTGAGACTCCATAACAGAGCAACAAACAAACAAACAAGCCCCAAAACAAAACAAACTATTTGTATGGGATGAAGCAAAGGAGAAAGACTCAGGGTGTGCCTTACTGTAGTAATATGTATTATTAACTAGTGTCACTTTTAATGCAGATTTAAAGGGTTTGTAACAGAATCAGTCTTTTTTTTTTTTTTACCGAATCACTGACTTTCAAGCTGCTGTAATTGAAACTAATTATCCACAACTTTCAAATGATTTGCCAGAGCAAAACTACAGTTGATATGTGGAAACTAGATCTGAAAAGAGAAATCAATAACCATACACACCATTCCATCAGCTACTGATATGTAGTTATTCTAATCCTGCTATCATCCACTGCAGTCATTGCAGTGTGCAAATCTACAACCATTAGTACAAAAACATGCGTGCACCACGTCATTTTATATGCTGATTTTATTCTGCCTCATTTAGCCTCGGGAGCAATTGTTCAATTTAGTCAAATGATTCCTGCAACATGCTCATCTGTGCCAAAACTACGATGCACTGCTACATTTATGTCATACTGTATATAAGTATTGTAGTAGTGGCTGAATGATCACCTAAAGGAGGACAATTTTCTTATTTTAACCAGTAGCAATCATGTTCAGGACAGACCTGTGAAGCACACACTCACAATCAAAAAGCCTCCTAGGCTACAGTAGCATGCCCCTTCATTAATGCGTGCATGGAAGCATGTACACGTAATCAGTGGACACATTTCCCATTCTGTTGATAGACCCCCTTCCTCTCCCTCCTGTTGTTCTTTCCCTCACTCACTGCTTTCCCTCTCTCTCCTCTTGTGCATACCTTTCTGTGTCTCTCTCCTTCTTTGGAGTACCAGGCTCTTTTGTTGGTTTCCAGAGCAGCAATTTGGCCCCAGCAAGGGGCAGAGGCAAGTAAAATTCTGCTTTGATGACTCTAAATGGAGAGATTATCCAAATGAAAGGCAATTATCCAAACCCCACCCATCCCTCTACCTTTCAAAATCTTTTTCCCCTACCAAACACTCACCCTCTACCATCTGAAGCTATTCTTCATATTCACTATTTGATTGCACCTGTACTCTCTTTTCTTCTCCTTCCATATAATACTCTCCTCCCTTCATCATATCATACGTTTTATTCCCTCTTCTTTAACCTTCTCTTTTATCTTCAACTCGCTTTATATGATATCTTCCCTCACCTGTCAAAACACATCCTTCCCCCTTTTCCTATGTTTTATTCTTCTCCCTTTTCCCATTCGAGCTGCTCGTTTTCCTTCTTCTCATCTTCCTCCTCCTCCTTCTTCTTCTTCATCTTCATCTTCTTCTTCTTCTACCAAACTGAATACAAGGGCCCTTTAAGAAAGGACACACTGATAATCACCCTCTTTCTATTTTGAGGTTAGCAACAACTGCTTATTGGTTAAATCCAAACTAAACATTAATGTGTTTTTGAAAGAAACTTGAAATTCTCCCATTTAAGTGCAAACTTTCAGCACAGGGTGAAATGTACAGCAGGCAATGTGTCTTATTGTTTAAGTCTTTTAAACCAAATGTCTTTGTTATGTAGTGAGTTCAAATTCATTCCATGACCTTTGCTGCATGAGTTGTCGCACCACCTCCCCCTTGTCTTTGCTGTCACTCACCACTGTGTTCACTCTAATGAAGCAGAAAAGTCAGAAGCTTTACAATACACCAGACAGAAACTGCTTGAGTTATCCTCTGTCTGGTTCCCAGCAGCTGATAGACAGTGAATAATGGGGACTGGCATGCCGGCACACACAGAGACGCACACAAAAAAACTGACCTCCCTGTCACAACAGAGTCAGCGCAGAACAGAAGGAGAATCTCAAGTTACGGGGTTACATTTGTCTTTTTTCTCATGTCTCTCTCTCTCTTCTGCTTGTTTGTCACAATGCGTATCTGTCTGTACATTGTTTCATTTCTTTCTCCTCCTCCTTTTGTCACAAATACATGTATAATTACATGACACCTTTATAATAATCTTTTTGTTAATGTTCCAATGTTCCAGCACACCAGAGATCTGAAGTGTGGGTTTCATGCTGTGTTCTTTCCACAGCCTCTGCCAGTCAGCCAACTGTTTTGGCTGTGTTCCTTCTGGCACTAGAATGGGATGTGTTTACCTCTTACACGGCCAGGGCAGGATTTCCCAAAGGGAAAATAACAGCAAACACATCTCTGTACTGTAGTAAATCACTAAATAGAGGTGATACGAACATCGTGTTCCTGTTGGGAAG
This sequence comes from Scomber scombrus, assembly GCF_963691925.1. Taxonomy (NCBI): domain Eukaryota; kingdom Metazoa; phylum Chordata; class Actinopteri; order Scombriformes; family Scombridae; genus Scomber; species Scomber scombrus. The sequence goes on along the minus strand of NC_084976.1, from coordinate 12,125,811 downwards.
CAAAACTGGACAAACATAAACACAACACTAAATTTAGTTGCACTGGGAATGCTAATGGGTACAGAGCTAATTTGTTTTTGATGGGCCAATTGCAAGCTATGGTTTCAGCATTGATTTGCTTTTGAGACACCAAATGGAAGCCAAATTTTAACACTGATTTGCTTTTAGAGAGGCAATTAACAAAAAAGGATAAACATGCCGCTGGGAAACCTCAGCCTATTGTATTTTACACTAAGTCTGTTCAGCACCATGGACAGAGACATACTGTATCTGCCATACAGATACTGCATCAGTTACACTACAGCAAGAAAAACAAGAAACACATTTTATTTCTTGTAAACATGACAGCATTTGGCAGAAGACTTTGTAGGTCAAATAGTGAAGGGTGCATGAGAATGTGATATGCTCTTCAAGCCATTCAAACGATCTTGTCTAATGCCTGATCTTGTTTTCTGAGCTGTCTCTCTGTTAATTTAATCTTTGGTCAATGTCACCCAAGGGGACCAATAATGCAACATGGTTTTCCGTGCCTGTAATATGACATGCCACACTATCTGCTGTACAGAGGATTTTGAGGGTGACATTACAGGTTTTAAATAAACAGGCAGGCACACACTCGCACACACAGACAGATATAAAGGCACACACACACACACACACACACACACACATAGATGCACATTCCTCATTCCTCTCGTTTGATGCAAAATGCCAGCTCCCCTGAACCACAGACACAATTCTCCACGCTCCTTTTGGTTTCTGCTGTCAACTATCCTGCCAGAGGAGAAAACAGGCAACATCTATCATGAGCCACAAGATGACGTGATGTGGTTCATGCCGCAGGAGGAGTTACAATAAGGTCAGCTGCAGTCTGCAGTAAATTAAAATACCCTTATCTGCAAACTTCCGATCAGAACAAAAATGTTTTCAGTTCCCCCTCAAACTGTCTGACTATACATCACACAATGTATATGTCATATATGGAAAATATCTATCATGGTTACAGAGCAAAAAAAAATCTTAATATTGACAAGAATGCCAGCTGCCAGTGAGCCTTAAAATGAAGTCTAACTGAAAAGACCGGGTTTCAGTAGGACATTAGAATATACTGATGACAAAGCCTGGGAGATGACGTAATGTGTTTCTTGTAATAGTGTTTAATGTCATCATGCTAGACCCACTTCCAATATTTGCTGCAGAGCAACAGTGCCACTAAGTGGGCATTTTTGAGCACAGCAGGTTACATAAGATTGCAAGGAGCAGGCATTACATCATATCTGTGTATCTTAAAATAATAAATGTACCCAGGCCATATTTGTGACATGTGTTGCAGCAAGCGTCTTTAAGGAGGACTATCTAATGTGTGAGGCACTTTTCTTCTGGGTTTTGCAAGCAGATACAACCATACATGTATGATTGTATCTGCATGGATACAGCATATGCACTTTATCATGAATTTATAGGCAATAATGCACTCATTCACCTACTTGCACATACACATATTGCACATGTAGACAACTAAAGTTCATTTTGAATAAAGTGCAGCTGATCTCCAAAGCCATGGACATACAATCTAGCTTCATTAAGCCAATGAAAGGCTCTTGTAATTGTCAGGCCTGCTTGAAATTAGTTAGTATAAACACATTCCATACCATGTGGTTCTGTTTGCTTCTTTATTACCATTGTCAGAGATGCCGAGGGTCATGCTTTGCCCACTCCTCTTCTTCCTGAGGGAGATGAGTCGGGTCTGAGAGATCTCTCTAATGATGGACGACAGGTGTTCCTTGTTGTTGCCACTGTGGCCTGGAGGAGAGCTCTTGGAGTCTCCATCTCCACTATCACTGCACCGGACCATGGACTTACTCTGTAGAGAGAGGAAGTCTAGTTCAGTTGACAAGAAAGCGACTAACAAAATCCCCAACAGTGAAGGTATACGCAGTATTAAAAATATTGACAATATATAGAAAATATCAGGGCCATCTTCCTATTGAGATAAAGATCATTTTGTCGCTATTTTTTGCACATCTATTTATCTAAAGCTCATGACCTGGAATTTTAAGTTCTCACAGTTTTGCTTTGAGGTTAAAGACCAAACAAGGTAAGACTGGTCACAGCTGGGAAAATGAGAATTTTGTTAACTAAGTGTTTAAATAACAATCATGTATAAAAACAATAGTCCCTTTACCTCAAAATTTAGCAATTTGAAGAATGTGTTTTTTAAGTTTCTTTTTCTAGCCATCCCTAATTAACTTGAATTGAAATAACTTGATGATGTAGAAAAACAAAAAAAATGCCCCTGTCTATATGTTCAAGAGTGTAGAAATAAGAATTTGGATTCAAACTGGTATTATAATGTGTGTCAGCTACGACTGTGTTTATTTCGCAGATTTTAGGGTTCATGAAACAATACATATAGATTTAAATAATTCATGAAATTCTTACATTTCCATTTTGCTTTGAGAATCTGTAGATTGGTGGTAGAGAATAAGCTTTCATTCTGTAAACACAAAACAGACAAAATTAATTGTATTTACATAAATACATGACATTACAATACTGATTTGCCAGGACAGTCACATGAAACAACTACAGAGTACTGTACTCAACTGTAAACACCAGTGGTACCAAAGTTTATATAAAAATGAAAAACTTAAAGGTTGAATTATGATTGGGAGGTTTAAACACTGTGCTGTCGAAGATTACTAATACAACTGCACTGCTTCTTCTAACCTCATAGGTAATGTAATATGAAAAAGTCTCCTTAAAAAGTATAGGTTTAAGATCTTTTTTTGCTGCATGTATGTGGATGTGAAATAGTAAATGTTTCAAAATTTCTACATGATTTCACGTAAAAGTCATTTGAACATACACAGAACACTTTTATTCATATGCAGGAAATATTCATCTTTAAAATTAAATTTAGAGCTATGGGATGTAGTTTTCAGGAGAACTGAAAGGAGATAACAGCCTTGGAGGAAGATCTCATTGCCACACAAAGTGAATGATCACCGACAGCCATCCCTGGTAGCCATGGTTTTGTATTTTTGTATTTTTTTATTTTCATACTGCAGCAGGACTCTGCATACTGATACCAATAACATGTGTTATTGTGTGATCAATGTCATTTTTGTGAAATGAACCGAAGATACCTTGTTCACTATAGATTAACTATGTATACAAAGACATTAGCACATCTGTTTTTGTTGCTATAAACATATATGAATGTTTTCATATCTGTATTATGGTGAGATCAGAAAATACAGGTGTATAAGTATAAAGATATGCCTCATTATGGCATTATGTTTGCATCTAGAAGAGCAAGGACAAAATAACAGAACACCCAAACAACCCTGTAATAAATACATACTGCCTGGCTTATAACATTTAATGATATTCTGAAATGTTATTTTTGTCTGTTATTAGTCTAGTTTCTGTGGAGGTGAATAAAAGCACATACAAAAGCTCATTAGTTCAGCAGTTTCTATCAAGTTTCCAGCCTTAAGACAACATGTTTTACACCATTATATTTTTTATAGTGTGGTGCCTACCCATTGACCCTCTGTGTCCCGCGAGGTTTGGTGAAGAGCAGGTCACTGTAGGGTAGCTTCTTAAACTTTTCTCTTCCCACAGCCACATACAGTTGACCACTCTCCAGCTGATTCCCATCAGTCACTTGGTGGCCCTCATAAGTATAGAGACTAGAACAGAGATACAGAGCCCCCATGGTTTCCATCATGTTTGTACCAGTTTGTCAACACAAGACACTTGTTTTGCTGTAGGTCCTCCCTTTATCACCTCATGGTCATTCATTAAACTAGTCTATCCAATAACAAAAACATATTTATGGGTCAATATATTGTTTCACTTACGACACTCCAAATATGTTTGTTTGAAGAAAATGTTCTTTCTCATTAAAATGCAGATTTATGCAGCAAGGTGCTGGAAAATCTAATAAGATCATCTGCTATAATGTGAGAACATAGGATGTCAGTCTGAAGCTTCTATCATGTATTATTCCTGAGTTATTTCGTTCATTAGTATAGACAAAATTAGATTATGTGTAAAACATAGAGTCCATATGTGCAGACAGTGCAGCATTTTTTTAATTTATTTTTTTAAAGTTGTACCTTCGCACACCGCCCAGGACTCTCAAACCCATCTTCTCTGTGATCATCTCCAGTATTTTGTCAAACTGGCTCAGCATCCTCTGGTGGATCAGCAATCTCATTGCAGGGTTCAAGACATCCCCATTTGCGACCATACTGAGTAAATAAAATACACCTTAGCAAATACTGTGACACTGAGGCAGAATGGTTTCTTTTTTCAAGGATCTCCCTACGAGGAATCAGCTGTTTGTGACACCATATGCCACTCACACCACACCTTCAATGTCAACAGTTACATTATTATATTATACTCAACAGATACATTCATGAACTGAGGAATGAGCAAATACAGGTGGTGCATTCAAATTAAGCTAAAACATTGCAGGTAAAATTATAGTATAGATTGGGATTGTGGCAGAACAGTGTAAAATGTATGACCTATGAAAGGGGAAAGTGTACTTACAATATTGGACATGGCTCCTTGATAGGTTTCAAGAATCGAGCTGATACAACGATTCGATGCTGTGGTAGTGGTTTAGCCTAGATGAACAAAGAGTGAATCATGTCAAAAGTTGCATATGACAATCATACAGCTGCCCAAAATCACCAATATATGGCACACAGGTTTAAGTTTCAATCCACCACAAAAGCCCATGTTTCAACCTCCAACAGTGAGTCATCCATCTCTGTATTGTATTGCAACAAATGCAATTAGCCATGTTTGCAGGTGTGATGCCAGTATGTGAGGTTGGACAGGGTGCCTCCACAGACGGAGATGGAAGGGGGGTGTCACCCTTGATTCACTATGTATGAAATGCACAAGAACTTGTTAGTGTCCAGTTGGGATTTAAGGACGGGTCTTTTTCCAACTGGTGACTCAGAACAACAGCTGCAAATACTTTAGGGACTTTTACTTCAGGGATTAACGCTAACTCTGGAGTCTAGACTGATATTCTAGTTGGTGTGGACAACACTTAAGCAACCTGCACCTGCTATATACGTATGGCTGCCCATGCCAATGCATCCAATGCGGTTAATAAACCCTCTGGAACCAGCACTGCTTGGAGAATCAGAATAACAAAAGTTTGGTGCAATATAATATGTTTATTGAGACAATAGTGTGTTTTCTTATGGAACGTTTAAAAGTTCATTAAGTTCTCTTTTGTCGTTTGATTTTTTCCCCCATATGCTGCAAGAAATGTCAATACATGGCACAAAAACAAGATTATGTGAAATCAAAAGCTTTTACCCTTACAGGCAAAGAAAAAAAGTTATTGTACTGTCTAAATTAATCTATGCCATCTCTATGACAGCAAAAGAATGAGACCTATGTAGTCTTATGAGATTGTAGGGTTGCAAAGAGGGTGCTCTGCAGGTCCAGTCCCATGACACCTGGCAACCCACTGTGACACAGGGACTTAGATTTAGATCCTATGACAGACACATATAAGGTAGGAGGTATATTAAAAGTTTTCTGGGGTCTGTGCATGCACCATGGCAACAGAGGTGTAAAGGTCAGAAGTAAAAGTAAAAAAAAACAACAAACAAAACTACTTAAAACAAAAGGTGTGGTACATGATCAGAGGTAGCACAATAAAAAAAATTGAGACATAGAGACACACTCTTGATTTGCAGCCCTGTGTGTTTGGCTAAAAGCAGTGCAAATAGCACAATCATGACAACATATCTAAAATGGAAGTACATTTACATAATTGCTTACATAATAAAAATCCCCCAAAAATGCTTGTTACAAGTGTATTATGCTTCATTTAAGGCCATTTGCCTTTTATGTACAGTATAAATCACAGAGACTATCATAAACCACTCCGCTAGTAACCTATCCCAGCTGGAAACAAACAGAAACAAGAAAGACAAGGTAGCCTATAGATCAGTCTTAAGGGACCAATTAGATGAACTACATGTAGATTTGTTTTTGTATTGACACTAAATTTCATCAACAGATGATCTTTAATAATACAGTGGGGAGAAAAATCCCCTCAGCTTAGTGTTTCTTAGTGTCAGCCAAGAATCTCTGCCTCTCTTGGTGTCCTTGCTGTTAGTGCAAAACCTATAGATCCCATAAGCCAAAGATCAAACATATATTGGTTATCTTTAACAGGAAACCAAATGCAGACTTTACAACACACTATACATAATTACTGGTGGGGAAAATCGCTCAGTCAAATTTTCATTCACCATATTAGACTAACATCATTGTTTTCTCATACCAGCAGGGTGAATCACTGCTTGAAGTGGGCTCTCTCAAGCCCATCCAATCAAAACAGAGAAAAAAAAAGCAAATTACTGAAAGGAAAGTGTAATGACAATGAATATTTAGTGTAAGAAAAAAAGGCTTTGGGCAGGGACCAGCATCAGAAAGTGGATTTTGAGCTGTGAGCCACATAGAGAACAGTTCTAAAACTTCAATAGTCCTTCCTATAATGCTCTGTTATATTCAAAATCAGTACAGACAAGAAACTAACCTGCCAACCATCCAGCCAGCAAAGAGTTCTTATCATTAATTGACACAATCAGGCAGGTTAAGTAGGGTACTGAGGGGGAAGCAGGACCCTTGTAAACTAGATTGGCTCTTTTAATGCTCACAGGTAATCACAGCAGCAAAAAACAAGCCCTCAAGGGTTATCTGTGATGAATAAGCTTTTTGCTAGCAGGTGATAAGACAAAATCAAGAACACAGAAAGCAAATCCTGGTTCTCTCTCTCTTTTTTTATAATTAACATGTTACAGTGGACAGAGGCAGAGTACATAACCAGTGCTTCTGAGGATCTGGCCACAAGGGAGAAGACAAAGGCCCTGTCAGTGTGACCTATTGATTAAGATTAGCATGTTACAATTTTGCACCTATATTTTTGCCACATTGTTTTAAAACTGATAATAAATCAATCTGATACTGTCATTCAAATTATTTAATGAAGAGCAAAGTTATAGTTGGTGCCCTAAAACATATATATTAAAAAAGACACAAAATTAGACAAATACATTTCACACGTGAATATTGTGCATTCCATGCAGTGTGTATAAAACAATCCTAAGGGGAAAAAAACTCTCATTTGGAAAGAGGACCTGCAGTTGACTTTCAAAATAGATGAGCATGTGGGCTCCCTGACTTAATCCGCTCTCGATTCGGCTGTGACTTCATAGCTGGTGATTAAAGATGCATTGAAAGTAGGGATGATTATGATCCATAAATCAATAATGCATGGCCATTGAGACAACAACAAAGTAATTCTTCACAGGGAACAATAGAGAAGATTGCTAAACATTACACCTCGCTTAAATGATCTTTCTAAAACCTTTACACTGTGGTTTGGGCCAGGAGTGCTGAGCTGATGTTCCCAAATCCTCATGTATCTTGCATTTAGTGGCAGTTTCAAATGTTGAAAAGTTGGACTGAGTAAGGATATTGTAACAGAAACCCTACCTTAAAAACAAGGCTGGTGAAAGGTGTCATTAATCTCTAAAACTAAATATAAAGTAATGCAATTACATTGAAGCAATGTAGACAATCCGCTTAAGCTGTTCATTCTTATGTGGCTACTGAACTTTTTTGAGGCTGAAAAAAATATAGCACTGTATTTGTATCATGCACCTGTCTCTAGCTCACTGTGAAGACATCCAGTCTACAGTGAGTTAGACAGCAAATTAGAAGGCAAAATATCACATCCCTGTCCAATCAGGTGAGGCTGGTGCCTTTCAATGCAGAACCAAAGGACCAGGAGGTGAGGAGGAACTGGGGACCCTTTGTGGCAAGTGCATGTGAGGATGCACCACACTCCAAGATGATCTACTTGATTGATATGACTAGGGAGTCTTAGTAAATGGATTATATCCCTACAGATTATATTTGTAAAATGCCAATACCAAGAACAGCTGTTAGCAGGTGTACCTTCATGAAGAGCCACAGCTTGACTGGATAGATACTGCAAAGTGACCTCAGCAATTATAACTCACCTCTAGATCATTTATCTTGTGACAGTCACCCAGTTCAAGCTCAGACATTGAACAGGAGCTTGCCTTTTCTGACTTACTGACAAACTGCAAAAAGGCTTACTAACATATATTACTTTTGCCTTACCTGCATTGGAAGAGTCTGCAACATCCTCTTCCTTCTAGAGCCAATCTGCAGATAACTACAGAAAACAAAACATAGTGAAGTGAACCTAAGTTCATACATACAACACTCACTCATAAATATTACTATGAAATTTCACCAGTTAGGGATGTGAGTGTGCTGACACTCATTAACTTTTAGTGGGAGATAATTACCATCCTTCTCCATTCCCTGATTATATTTTTATAATGTAATGATAATATACAACCATGCAGCAAAAAGTGATACAGTGTTGCCCTCACTGTTCAATTAAAGCAGAGTACCTACAGTAGTGTGTAGATTGACATTATGCATACTAAGTGAAAACCTACAGGTAAAATGGCTTGTTAGTGGATTACATTTGACCACTTTTAGGTCACCCTGTACCACATCTCCTGTATAGAAAACATTTTCAACACAGTTGCGCAGGAGAGCAACAGTGTGGCGTGCAGAAAGAGGCATGACTATGGAAGTGCAGAATCTGTTCTATTAGTACTGCAGTAGAGGATATATGCAATAATTACATCAAGCTTATACACCAGGAGTAAAGTGACAGCTCAAAAACTTCATGGTTCCCGAATACCTGCTAACTTAACTGCTTCACGCTGTCTTCTATGAATAACTTGCTGCACAAATCTCATTATCTGTGGTATAAATCCACTTATTTTTAGGTCAGGTCACAGCCCACTTCTCTGTTGATCTCATCTGCCTCACGCTGTGACTCAGCACTGTTGTAAAGCTGTTGTGAATGACACATAAACTTTAAGAACATGACTCAGAATGGTGCTCACATTTCACATTTATTCACATTTCTATTATGTAGGCAAGGATTTATAACTGTAAGAACAAATTATGGAACTTAGTTTGAGTTTTCTGCCTACTGCTGTGAAAAGTAAAAGTATGTAAAGTCTCATTCAAATTAACAAGTGAACACCCTTCCAAGTGATGCAAATCACCCAGTGTTGCATTTAAAAATGTAATTCGTCAGTATAACAACATATATTTGCCTGTTCTATCTGATATGGGTAACTAGTAGGCATAAAACATTTAGTCTTACTCCAGCTTTTTAAATCTTTCTTTCCCAGCAGCGACGTACTGCTCCCCGCTCTGTAGACTCTCCAAACAGTCCACCTTGTGGCCGCCTCGCGGTGTGTAGATGTTTCTCACCGCTCCAAACGGCGCCTGGATCCCTCCGGTCACCTCTCTCAGCAAAGTCTCAAAGTTGCACACTCTCTTTTGGTTAATCACTATCCGGCGAGCATTGTAGTATGGGTCACCGTTGCGAAACATGAAAACGCTCTTCACAACTGGCTGTGACCGAAAGTTTGGCTTTTCCGAGCTCATCGTTGTGCGTAAAAGTTAAAAAAGGGGTGCGAGACGGCAAGTGAGCGATCTTTGTTAAAATAAAGTCACAGCAGGTTGATCCCAAACAAAGGCTTATACGCCATTATAATGACATTACAGCAGGTCCATCCTGGCAAAACGTTAAAGGTCGAGAGGAGCTGTGAGTAGAGCGCGGCACACAGTTCTTCATTAGGGACAGATATGCATCCAGTGCAAAAGGCTACTTATAGGTCAAGGAAAAGGTTGTTTAATTAAAACAAGACCACATGCATGAAACAGCTGATGTGTCTCTGCATACAAATATCAACTATCTATATTTCTTTGCAGAATCTCAATCCGCCACAGAGGAAATCGCCGCTGCGTGTGCACCGGTATGCTGCAGGTGAGGTGATGTTAAAAGCCATACAGGTCTCTGTAGTTTCCCCAAGATGTAGGCTGGGTATCATGGGAGCTCATCTGTTGGGATGTATCTATGGGAACACACTCTCACCGAGTGCCAGGGACCTCACAATCAGGACAACGGGTAGTCAATCATTAGCTGATGAGCAGCAACACACTTATTTAACAAAATACACAATTGGAAGTGTGTAACGAACATTACCAAATGTGCACGAGGAGCTCTGTGCGCAGAGCGAAAAAGAGGACACATTTGTAAAACTTGGACGGTTTAAAATTCAGCAAGAGCTGTGTGATAGCTAAAGATAATTGGGCATCAGGAGACCAATTGGAAACCCGGGTGGCCAATGACATCCCAAAAGTAGGACAAAAACATGTTTGTTTTGTGTACAATAATTGTGTTGCTCAACGACGGGAAGATGATTGTGTACTGTATGTCCTTTAGCTCATTGTTGCGATGGGGGACATTTCCTGTTGCATCGATTAAAAGACAGTGGAATTCACAATATAAATATCTCGTTATTGTTTTATTCAGATTCGTGGGTGTAAATGCATGTAAATATTTTACCATCAGATGAAGCCATAAAATGTCTTGATTGATTGATTGGTTGATTGATACCATAAAACGTTACTGGGACGTATCTACAACAGTCTGAAGTTAAATTTGTGTGCTTTTTAATTTTATTTATGTATTTAGTCTATTCTCTTTTGTCAGCAGCTGTATGGTGCCAGTGCAACTAATCACCAAAAACCTCTTCTTACTCCTTCACCTTTTTTTCATCATGAGCTCTTTCGTCAGCAGCAATCAGCAGCAAAATTGCTTAGTGTTGGATGGTGTGCCACAAATAAGGTCAGTCAGGGCCAAAAGCCCCAAATAAATAGTACTGTATATATGTAACTTATATAAAAAAATATTTTTAAAAAAAGAAAGAATAAAAAGACAAGTCAGGTCCATCGGACTGATCAAGGTTGGCAGCTGGCTTGTTGCGAAACAGTTCTACCACAAATAATAGTGTCTTCCTCACCGGCCAGCTGCATCCTGTGTTGTATTATTTCTTTAGATGCAATTCTTTCTTGATGCCACCTGATGGTGCTATAGTTATATGGATCAAGAATCAGAAAATTGTTTAGCTGGGGAACAGCCACATAACATCTGAACAATACTGTAACATTATAAATGAAAAATACAGGAGCAAACTGATAATGAATACATTGTAATCATACTTAAAAGATTATTATGAATTACTGGATTTAACACAGACATACTGTTGATCAAGGTGAATGTATTTTCTATTGTTATTATTTTAACGTGTGTTGGTCTTTTGACAGTAGAGAGTGAGATAAAACATGGAGATGTAGAAGTCAATAGCTTCTGTATCCTTTTGAGGAATTAGCTATAATTGTACAGTAATATAATGTAAGTTTTCTGGATGATTTTCTTCTGATTTTTAGATGACATTTTTGAACATCTGAGCACAGTTAATATAGGAATTAATATGTCCTCACTATGATCAAGTAGCTTGACATACCCACAGCTCTTCTGACAAGGGTGAATCAAATGTTTACATTTGTGACTCGGGCATCTGGGGTGTTGCGAACATGGGGACAACTTTATGATAACATAATGATGTTTTTCAAAGATAGACTTCTTTACTCAGAGTCTAGCGCCTTTGCTGTGGAGGGCAGTGTACAAATAACAAGCCAAACTGTATCAACACACATTAAAGTTTTTAAGCAGCCGCCTAATGTTCACCAGTGAATTTACATTTCTTGTAAATAAAGAAAGTTTTCTTGTTCTGGTCCTTCTCATGTTTTTCATATACATTCACAGCATTATATTTGTCTCTCCACAGGAAATCATGTAGACAGTGTGACAAGTTGTGGTTGCTTCTTTTATTCACCCTGTTTGTCCAAGACGTATTCTCACAGACGTAGTATTTCTCAGACTGTGAGATACAAGCCTATGTATAGTCAGTTCTGTGAAACTAGAGCTAATGGTCATCTATTTGAATGTCTATGTTTTATTCGGATATGATCCTCATTGCACCCTCACTCAAATGATGCATACTTTTATATTAATCTACAAACTTACATCACATAATGTATCAATATTTTTTCATTTTCAGTATTGCAGAGCCAAAGATATTTCCATTAATGCCACTGGTTGGCTGCTGATTGTGTGCATCCTCTTTGACACAATGCCAAGACAAAAAAAAATATCACACAGAGTACAGTGCACTTCCAAATAAGAAAATCCCATTTCCTTCCACCTCTCCTTGTGTATCTTTCAGTCTCAACGTCAGCAGCAAGACATGAAATTATACATAATAGCTGTTGTTTATTGGATGTGATAATGGCACCTTTTTAAACCTCATCCTCGCATGGCCAAAATTGTTTTGCAATTGCTCTTGCTTGACAACATTTGGAAACCACCCAGAAAAGATCTGTCATAGTCCTTCACCTGTGTCAAGGTTGTTCAGTGTCAGATGGAGGCAAAATTAAAAAATAAACAAAACAAAACAAACGTTTTACTGACACAAACATTAGTCGTATAGTAACACATTCAACAGGTCAGGTCAATTCATTCTCTCAGCTTAAAGCTAATGTTGCTAATATTTTCAGCTCCTTGTCTTGTCTTGTCTATGAAAGCGGTTTTGTTTCAACCTTAGAGACTTGTAGAATGGGTAATCACCATGGATTAATGTGATTAACTGATTAATACATTTAAAAACAACAACAACTATAAACAGGAAGACAGTTTGAAACAAATCAGTGTTTTTGCTGCTGTTGTCAGCTGCAGTTTATTATAGAACACTCTAAGCATATACAGTATGAGACACACAATGTGGTCATTTTGTGCTTGGTCAGGGATGAAAGAGGGGAGGAATAAAGAAGATGACACACACATTTTATCCACAAACCTAAAGTAATTCCGTCTTTTCCTCTCTTAAGTGTCAGATAAATAATCTATAATAAGAAATGGTGAACATGCCTATATTTAGGACACTACTCCTACACACACAACAGGAGGCTTGACTGCCATGTTCAAATGACTATGACTGGTTGCTTAGTGAATAAACCTTGGATAAATACCTAATTCAAAAGTGATGGTCTGACCACCCATTGATTATACAAGTGTTTGTGAATTATGGAAATGATAAGGTATTAAAACTTCAGATTATGAAGGAATAGATTTTACTTAATTGTACGTTTGTTTGATTAGCCAATTAATAAATCAATAAATCATAATTAATAAATAAAGAAATTTCGGAATCAGTCAAATATCTAAAGTTCATGACTCTACGGTTCAATAGATCCCCTGTATCACTTAAAGAATAGACATACACAATGTCTATAATTGATTGAGTTTCATGGATTGTATTTACTACACACTACTAATAAATGATGTATAAATACATGTAATGATGAGTTTGCAATACAATATGAATTCAAAAGATTGTTATTCGATATAGCGACATGAATGAAAGATGATGGTGAATGGTGAATTTAAATGAACAATATATAATTATGTGGAAACTAAGAAAACATGTAAGTTTTACTGAGTTTTACTTTTAAAGAAAATTTGAATTACTCGATCTGACATCAACCCTTTATTAAAGCAATATTTGGATCCTACTTTCATCCATGGAGGGCCTCAGCTGTCCTTCCTTCAGAACCACGCGTACGCACACCAAGTGGAAGATCTCAGAGAGCGTCGCAGGTCCGGGAGGGGTGCTGTGAGGATGGTCCGGTTCGGCTGGCCGTTTCTCCGACTGCCTGGTCCGGTGGTTGTCTGCCTGCAGACTTTGTCCCTCTCGATTATGATGAGTTGTAGGATTGACAGACGTTTGTCTGCCCAAAAAGCTCTCACAGGTTGATGAAAGATGGGGGAAAAGTCCAATTTAACTAGTTCACTGTTTAATAACTTTCTGGAGAGATCTCAGCGTTGGCCACATGTCAAAATCCTCAAAATGGTCAAAAACAGGCTGACTGCAAAACTTAATGACGTGTTTACTTAAAGGGCCTTTTCTCTGTACGTTTGCTGACAAAAGTTACAAGGTTACAAAAACTTAAGGAAACTTAGATAAAGAATAACTAAAGATTAAAATAAGATAAGGTGACTAAGGTAAGAATGTGTGAGGTGAAGAAAAGAAAAGATGGACAAAGCAACCTGAAACAACACAAAGTAAGTCAAGTCAAGCAAAGCCCGTTTCAGATGGGTGCAGCTGGGTTTTGTCCTGGGGAGGGCTTGTGTGTCAGCCAATCAGGTTCATCACAGCTACTTTGAGGATCTTATTTCCAGCTTTTTACTGTGAAACTTTTCATCATCATCATTCATTCAGTATTTAATCCTGATTATAAAATGCATACTATAACATAGTAACACAGAACACAGGATGTATCATTCTGGCATTAATATAACATCAGCTTGATTCATCAAGCTGCTATTCATTAAAACCTGAAAATGATTAATATGATCAAGCATGACACATTGTTATTCTACTTATTCCATGATAGATAATTGATTATCACCATAATGTGATTACACTTTCTCATATTAAGTAACATTCTCATATTAACATGTGAGAATAATGACAGTTCTTCAAATACCCATTTATCTGTGATCGCTGTAATAACTGTTACAATGGAGGTTTCTTTAGGTAATTGATACTGATATAAGTAATTGGTATTGTTTAAACCATACTATTTACTAAGACATTCTTGTTTAAGCTTTTAACACTAATTTTGATCACGTTCATGCTCTGTGTGGTTTCAGGAGACACAGAGGGGAAGTTAGGAATGTTCAGTGTCTTTTAATTTATGACGGCGGTCTGTGTGACTCTAATCAGATGGTAGAAAGGGTTAGTGAAGTCTCTCCGATAAATTATGACATCCAAAGGAAGCACCAAAATCTGTCTTTCTTTACTTTTATGTAGTTCTTGTCACTTTTGGTTGCTCCATGGAATGTTAATGGATCTTTGTTTGTCCAAGAGAGAGACCAAGTCAGTCTCTATATCAAACCTAGTCCAATTTACTCATCCCAGGGTCAAAGGTGTCTCTGACCAGATGATGTTCTGAGCCGTACCGATGCTGTGTCCGCTACACAAGATGTCTTTGTATTTTAGATAGTAATCAACCCTAAATGTTATCTGCTACGGTTATTGGGTCCTCTGTGTGTGTGGATTGTCCCCAAGACAATGTGTGTTGACTCTTTGGTTACTGTAATGAACACTCTTGATTCAGGGTCATGCTGACCAATTTTGAAAAACCCCACAACAATTATAGGCACTCTTTGCTATGTTAGGGCTGTGCTTACTCTTCTCAATTTGTTTTTATTTGTTTGGATTGAAGATGTTACTTGCATATAGATTGGTTTGGAGGCTAGACTACCAATGTGCCATTTTAGATTATTGAGTTATGGATCATTGATGTTAAGCATTCAGGAGATTTAAAGAGGAATTGTAGTATCTATTTTTCTGCAGCTGCTGACAGAAACTTCTGATGTAAAATGTACCCCCTGAGAAAGTGTCACAAGTTGTGGAATGATGTACATGTCATTTAATTTCACAATATGACTTTGTTGATAAGTATTTGAATGAGCATAATGTTGTTAATAATACTACATTTGACATACTTGGTGCATAACCTAACAAAAAACATTCAAATGGGGCAAACGTGTATGTACATGCAGACCAGAGGCCATAGTGTACAATGATTCAGAAACATCAATCCTGTTGAATGTATGTATGTATTTAACTGATATATGGCAGATTTTTTTTTCTCCCTTCAGGAATCACACTGTAATCTTCAAAATGTCAGAACGACAATGAAATGTAATTTCCAGGAGAAAAAGAAAGAGGTAATTTTGTCTCAACAAAGTGACAAAATAACAAGGAGACCCTTAGTGACTTTTTAGAAAACCACTGCAGTGAAAGGGAAAGAGGGATAGAAAGTAGTACAGGGAATTTTTTAGAGAAGAAAAGAGAAAGAGCTAAAACACAGAGGGCAATTTAAATATAATAATTTAATTAATTATATTTTAATTGACAGTACAAAACAAAGTCATACAGTCAGAAACACCACAAGGCACAGTACAGCAGCACAGGCATACAATTTGGGACATACGGTTTTACGGTTTCTGATCAAACATAAGTTCATATGGATTTGTAATGTAATTCTCATCAAGATCCTTAAGGCTAATATGTATTAACTTCACAGTAACAAAGCAATAATCCATATATATATATATATATATATATATATATATATATATATATATATATATATATAATCTTGTTGGTCTTGTTATTTAATATCATACAATACAATACGATACAAGCCCCTCTACATTACATTAACTTACACAGATATACATCTTAATTTACTTCATAAATGACATGACACACCTATTCATTTGCAGTTCAATAAAAAGCAGCTTTATAAACAGTCTTGAAATACTGAATGATATTTTGTAAACGGTAAAATTAAAGCTTTATGCTTTCTGGAGGAAAAGTGACAGTCTAAGCCTTCAATTCACCACCTGCTGAAACTTTGTAGGCATATTTAAAATTTTAAAAAAAGTGCACTGGCACCAATTTGTGAAAACTGGGGAAAGCGAGAGATTAACCTGGTACTATGAAGTTAACAATCGAGTGGTGTACCAATTCAAATAAAGAAAATCCCTTGGCAAATATTCTCATTTAAGGAAGCCGTACGCGCATTTCTGAGTTCATTTTAGCCTTTGGTTGATTAAATCAGCAGTGTGGCTGAGGATTTTGTCAGAGACAATTACTCTGAAGTTGACATGTTTCAAATGGGGTTTTTGCTCACTTATTAGGTTTATATGGTTCCTGAGCAATTGTTCAACACTATTTAAGACTGATTATGTGGATTTAATATAAACACTGACATACTGTAATTCATTTTACACTTTAACACCGATAATTAGGGTTTAACATGACTGACATCAGTGTTAGTATTTTTTTCTTTCATAGAATATATTCACCCATCAGTCTGATTGTAGTATTTCAATTGACCCACTCAATAATGATATCATACTAAAAGCTAACGACCTATATTACTGTTCAGATTTTGTTGCTGTTGTTGGTCAATTCAGTAAAAGTAGAAACAATGTATTTAACAAATGTATTTTCAGACAATCAATTCAATTGATTTGTGACTGATGACTCTTTTTAGTTTAGGGAAAAAGTGACCAGCTCTGTGAGAACACTTAGTTAGATATAAACAATAGTAAATGTTTTTTTCAATATGCAGTGTCTGCAGGAATTGTGTGTATCATAACAGTCATTAAAAAGAGAAAGCAAATAATTTGACTTTGAAGATATGACTAGGACTAGGGATAAACATGTTGCACTCATTATATGGCTGACTGCTAAGCACTTGAAGAGTTTTGACCTAGAATAACAATATGAAAATAAAAAAATAATGCCACCGACTGCTTAAACATTATTAACTTAATCAACAGTATTAAGAAAAAATCAAATTGAATTAATTTTAAAAAGCCTATATCTGAAAAAAGTTACTGCATTTTAGAAGTGAAGTGTTCCTGATGATGTGTGTACCACTGCAACATCTTCACCCCTGTACAATAGCAAAATGTGTTTTCATGTGTCACTCTGCACTTGACACTGTGTAAACTATTCTGCCCCCTCCCAACTGTGGCTTTCAAAGTGAAGATAACCAACACGCTAAAAGATAGCATCTCTTTGAGGAGTTTTGTATTTTTTGGAAGTTGCCAGATAAACACCACATTACCTGTTTGATCCCATTCATCAGTTAAAAAAAAAAAAAAAAAAAAAACAGTGAAGAGAGTAAATACACAGCTTCACACATCCACTGTTGAAATTAAAGCACACTGCAATTTCTATGGGTTTTTGTCGGCATTTTTAAACCGCTCCCACCACCGCCTCCATTGTGATAATTTTAAATGGCTATTTCTCTTCTTCTTCTTCTTCTTCTTAGCTCTTCAGACCTTTGCTGTGCATGCATTCACCCACCCAAACTCCACACTGATTTTACCCAAACTCCACACTGAATTTCTCTCTCTCTCTCTCTCTCTCTCTCTCTCTCTCTCTCTCTCTCTCTCTCTCTCTCTCTCTCTCTCTCTCTCTCTCTCTCTCTCTCTCTCTCTCTCTCTCTCTCTCTCTCTCTCTCTCTCTCTCTCTCTCTCTCTCTCTCTCTCTCTCTCTCTCTCTCGCTCACTCTTTCACTCTCCATTTCTCTCTCTCCATCCTTAGCTTTCAGACCACCAACCAGTGTTGCAGCTGTAGGAAAAGTGGAATATGGCCATGAAATAACACATATAGTACTAGTCTGAAGTAATTGTAATTACTGAATTAAACTGAATTGAAATAGGCTAAAAATCTAAAACTAAGTCTAAAACTGCAGACATGTAAAGTTTCAACTTTAACCTATAAACAAAAGTGAGTATGATAATGATAAATAGTAATCAAGTCAGCACTTACTGTGAACTGCCGAACCTCCCCATTGTCTACCAAATGATGCTCTGTCTCTGGGGTGATGGCATAAGCCAGTCTCTGTTCCAGTAGAATGGGAGAAGAGCAATTGAGTGATTGAGGAGCAAATATTTGATCTTAAATCCATCATAACAAAGCAAGAGATACATTATCATTTATACCACTAATTACAACAGTTAATTTTACCTCACCCCACTTTTGCCAAGACGTGCTATAGTTCACACTTACATCGCAGAACTTTCCAGGCAATGTGCAGAGTTTGTAGATGGCATAGAGAGGCACCATGGTCATTGATGAAATGGCCAGACACCACCCCACCATGTTAGCCCATGGAGGAAACATGTAGGAGCCATAGTTTGGAGGGTTGAACATGGCAAAGCTCACCACCACCATGAACTATGAGAGAAAATTGTTACAAATCAAGACTTGAGAAACTCCAACTCAAGTCCAACTTCCAACTAAATTCTGCCCAAGAATTGCAAAGGTGCGAACTTAAACAAGCTCTAATCTCAGTTATCAGACATGTGGACAGACTTCTTATCCTTCCCATTATTAAAATCTAAATAATTTCTTACTGCCATCTAATGTGGATATTATAATATTTGATGTATCTTGTGGGAGGTGCTTCAAAAGTTCAGATACCAAACCTGTCAGAGCAACATGCAGTTCCAGACTGACACACACACGTCAAAGTAGTTCAGGCATTAGAGACGATTAGACAGCAATTAGTGTGTTCTTTTGTACAAGTCTGTGCACAGACTCACCAGCAGGAAGCAGGGGCTGACAAACTTCCAGCACAGCCTCCAATACCGACCTGGTCGCTGGCCAATCATCTCTTCAATGTCGTCACTGAAACGGTCCACTCCTGAAACACACATAAATATTCTATATTACCTGACTGTCCAGGACAGTAGCCTGGCCCGCCTCGTTTGCTTTTACTGTAGCTGGTTAACATCATGTGATGACACGTCTGATGCTGCTGTATTGAGCTAGTGAGTGCGTTCAGGGTCTGTTTTTGGCCATATTTTTTATTTTTATTTACAGTACTGGTACTGTGTATGCTAATTTTGGGCCTTTTAATTAATTGTTTTGATATATATTGTCACTATTATGCAGACGACACTCAGATGTACTTTTCTGTAAAACATGATGCAGCAAACTAACTGATCTGAGGGACTGACCTGTAAGAGAAGCTGAATCTCTCAAAACTTCCTCAATTCAAATTATGATAAAATGGACATCCTTATTATTGGCACAGAGGGTGCTCAAAAGACCCTGAAGCAGTTTCGGGGACTTTTAACCTCTGATGTCAAGCTGCTAAGTATTCAGGTGCCACTTGACTCACTTGTGCGATCACTCCCAAACTTTTATTTTGGGAAATGCCATATAAATGAAAGTTTACAACAGGTCAGCTGAGCACTGTTTAAGGCTTGGTACATTTCCACTGGAGACTATCAAATATTGAAAATAGTATTAAGGCAGACAATGGTTTTGTATGCTCTCTATAGCAATAATACTGCTGTACCATATTTACCTCATGACGTTTTCTCTTCTCTCATACCCATGGCTGTACATTTTTATTGTGCTTTTCTGCCTGGAAGGCATCTCTCACTGCTGAGGGACATATCCAAGCTGACTACCAGGTATTCAGCACAGCTAAATGTACTTATGTAGTGGACAGCAAAACAAAAGACCACAGTGGCCAGGGGTCATGGGTTCCTGTCAGCAGTTTTGAGGATGGGGAAAAGGCCCACTGAAGCCTTAGGCTTGATTTATCTGGCTTGCCAAGGTCAAGACCCACCAAAGTGGGGCAACATGCTGACCCCACTGCCTGAGGCCTGGTTATTATTTAGCCCTTTATGCATCTCTCCACAGTCAGGTTCAGTAGACATGAAACAAGAAACTCAAAACAGAAGTTCAGGTCAATTGTTTTTTCTGACCTTCAGATTGTTTTTTATCATATTCTGTGCCTGCTGGTGTTTCAAAATGGGGTCACGTTTTCACACTCCATGAAAAATCACTTTTTCTTGCTCTCAGCTGGTGGTGCAGTGAGGTAAAAATACATGTGATGGCAAATATCCATTATCTTTCATTATCAGCAGTTGCCATTAGGTATTCATTTAAAAAAAAACATAAACAAAAGTAGTTCAAGCCAATCTACCACCAGTGAGGACAACCCTTATGAATATTACTTTGTCAAATTTAAAGAACAAGGAGAGGTTAATCAGCTCAACACAGGGCCTAAGCAAACAACTTAAACAAAAATCAAATAAACAATTTACAATAATTTCTACACATGCAATTCAGGGGGGAAAAAAGTTGAGGCTAGATGTGAAATATTTTGTTCACTCTTGTATCTCATGCAGGAATGAGTGTCAAAGCAAACTGGACATCTGAAGAGAAATTGACTATTGAGCTCACCCCCAATTCCAGTCCACAAAAATCCACAATCCAGCTATTAGACAGCTGACTCCTGGTGTGTCAGTTCATAAAAATGAAATGCCATAAGAAACTGTTAAATTGAATGTCTATCTTTGGAGAGGGGATGAAAATAAAGAAAGGGAATGTGAGCTGGTTGAATAGAACACTATTCAGTAATTTCGTCCACACACATACACCTGTTGATTTACAATTCTGGCAGAATTTAGCATGATGACCAGATTAATTATTTCCTTGATTGTGTATTGGTTACAGTCATCCGTAAATGTATGTAGAAATGCAGGACATGGGATTCAAATCACAGTTTTTATTGGGGGGTAGGGCCCCAGAGACCCCCATTTATTGTGTCCCCCTTGATTTTCAAACCAAAGTTACGCACTTGTCTTCAGCTGCAATTATCTTTATGTGGTGGCTCAACAGTGCTGAGTGAACACAGAGGTAACACTGGCAGCAGTCACAGCCCTGGCCATTTAATCTCCCTGACCTCTTATGAGTGCTGCAGCTAAAGTACAGCCTAGCACCTTGACAACATGAACATGGAGCTGGCCAGACATTAAAGAGTCAAAAACCTTTAGTAGGAATATACCTTCTAGTTGCAGTAACCTTATGTCTAATGGAACTATGTTACATTGAGGCACAGCACACCTCAACCAACAGATTTCTTATCAAACCCTTAATATAGCCTCCGCATGGCTGGCCATGAAAACATGAAACATCTTTTTTTTTCTCCTCCCTCCTCTCTCCTGTCTATCTTTCTCACCATAGAACCATGCAATGCCGATGGTTTCAATAAGCACTCCAAAGAGAATTGATGTGCCTGCTGCAAAGTGGTCCAGCAGAGTAAACACATACATCCCACCCTAGAGAGAGAGAACACACAATGAACTGACAATACAGCATACTGTGTGTTACCAAGTTAATATTATGTTTAAGTAAACAGGTTACATTAGGCAAAAGAGAGAGACAGTCTTAGTTCACACATTTAACTCTTTGTTTTTGTAGATATGTGCAGGTTATATGACCAGGATAGTTACACAAACCAGAGTTTGCAGAAATTAATATCATAGTGGATCAACATCTAAACAAACACACACAGCCAATTGAGGTATGATACTTGCATTTGTAACACAGAAGAGGGATATGAGGAAGGTGGCAGTGACAATGAAGAGGGTGAACAGTTCTCTGTGCTTGTGGAGGAATTTAAACTCGTCAATCAACCCTGTGATCACTGACTCCATCCCGCCCATCTACAACAGAAGACACAAAAATGAGAAGAAAACAGTGAGTGTTGACCAAACAAGCCACAGTAGAAGTCCTTTAATTGCTGTGCTGTAGTAGACGGATGCATACTCACAGCACTGTCAATGCCCAGTGTCAGTAGCATTATGAAGAAAATAACTGCCCACACTGATGACCCAGGTAATGTTGCAATAGCTTCTGGGTAAATGACAAACACCAACCCAGCACCTAAAGAGCCAAAAAAAAAAAAAAAAAAGGGATGTAGGAAAAGGAAGCACATAAAGCAGAAAATAGCATCAAAGAAACACTCACATTTGTGATTTGTGTTTGGGATAAATCTTCTTTACAGCATATGCATGCATAAAAACAGTCAGGAGAAGAGTTGTCATTGACTTTGATGGATGACTCGTGGCATTTGAATTCAGTCCCTGAGTTCACTGTGGATTTTCTTCATTGATTACAGTCTTGGAAACTAAAGCCCATCTTAAATATTGCTGACTCCTGGGATAATTAAAGGATGCATATTCTTATTTCTGGCATTGCTACTCTGTGGGGTGTTTAAAACAATATGTAGTGTAATTACAAACTGAATTGAATATGTCTTGTCTACTACAAACAGGCTTGAGGAAATCTATAGAAATATCTACACCATGTATATGAACACTATATTACATACCATCTCTGACAACCTTATCCAGAGCTACGTTGTGTTTGTGGGACATGTACCCAAGGAAGGAGAAGACCACAAATCCAGAGAAGAAACTGGTTAAGGAGTTGATGGAGCTGGTAATAATGGCATCTCTGTATTGGTAAAAAAAATCAAATAAGATGAAATAAAAATATAACAGTCAGAATGAGAATGCTAAGAGCTCTCAGTCATCAGCAAACACATACAATAGTCTATATTTACATAATTGACAAGTCATTTAAAGAGTATATCAGGAGTGGGTCAAGAACAGTTTCTTGTTGCAGGCTTTTATATGAAAAGCTGAATAATTTATAGAACATTGCTTGATTTTATTGATTGTTCTGTCACTCAGTTAGTGTCTCTAAACCTAACCCTAACCCATAAGTGTCTTATGTGACATAGTGCCCTGTTGGCCCAATGCCTTCTGTTGGGATAACCTGCCTAAATTGTAAAAGTAATTTTAAGCATATTTGAACTCACACATTGTCTTTAAAAGTTAATATAAATACCATACATTTTCAATGATTTGGTGTTATGCTCAAGGAGAAATCCTCAGGGTGGACATTGTCATGTGTCAGATATCAGAAAAAGCAAAACAGGCAAACACGGAGATAAAAGCCTCCTGTGAGATGCTGATGATTTTCAAAGAGTGCGACAGTTTTCATTGGTGTTATGGCTGTCTGTTGCACAGCATGGTGTCAAAGACATAGCGGGTTTCAAGGAGCTTCAAAGGTTATTGTAATTCACCTGCTGATGTTGCATGTGTGCGTTTATGTGCGTGTGCATAGAAGCAACTCATCATCATAATCTGTCCGTCTCCGTGAATCTCCCCCAGTCTCTCCGTGTGTGTCTTTACCTGTAACAGTTGTTGCTGAATTTGTTGTAGCTGGAAAAGGCAATTAGCACACCGAATCCCACTCCCAGCGAGAAACAGATCTGCGTCGCTGCCTCAATCCAGACCTGGGGAGCGACAGAGCAAGTACACTTGTGTGAAGCGGCAAACAAAAGGCACAGGAGAGGAAAAAAGCCATTATTAGGGATAATTGCAGGAAACTCATTCAACGGCAGTAGATGAAAGACGCTTGTGAATACAGGGGGGTAATTTTGCAAATTACTGCTCCATGCATCTATCTAATCTAATTCTCCAATTGCTGCCATGCATCTCTGTATCTCTCTCCTTCTTGCTTTCGCTCTCATTTTCCATAACTGATACCTTTAGTCCTGCATGCTTACTTACTGAGCTCCTTAGTGTCTTCTATTAAGGTAAATAAGATGTTATAAGATGTGATAGCAGGTTTCACAGATAAGGAAATATTAGGAATTGGTTAAACAAACAATGTTCTCACATTTGTCACTCAATTTTATTTTGCCTGTACTTAACATTGAATGTTGTGTTTGCCAATAAGCTCTACAGCAGACAGATATTTAACATAACGTAGATTTTATGCATTAATCATCCAGTCACATCGTTGTGTAAATTAAGTTTACAGGGATGATTCCACATCAGGCTTTTGTCATTCAACCATGCATATCAAAATGAAAGGGGTTTCAGTTTGGTAGTAGAGGTGGGGAATCATTATGTTGTGTATACTTCTTATGTGTGTTCAGGTTGTTTACTTTTTCTGCCCCCTGTCCTGCCATCATTATTACTTACAAATTATTCTTAGCTCCATTCTCTCATCTCACAATTCTCCATTCCTGTCCTAGCATAGAATTTAACATTTCACTATTTGTGCTGAGTAGGAACCATGCCCTGACTAATTTTTTCTATCTGTAGAGCTGCAGAAAAATCACCAACTATTTTGATAATCTATTCATTGTCTTTTTTTAAAGTGCAAAAAACAAACAAACAAACAAAAAACCCATTTGGCGCTAGCTTCTTAATGTGAATATTTTCTGGTTCCTTTATTCTGGTTCTGGTTTCTTTAGTAGTTAGTTATTATAGTAAACTGAACCTTTGGGTTATGCACCGTTGGTTGGGACAAAACAAGAGATAATAGGATAGGTTACATCTTGGGCTTTGGGAAACTGATCATTTTTCACCATTTTAAACATCAAACAAGAAAAATAATAATAACCAACAGATTAATCAATAATGAAAATAACTGTTAGTTGCAGCCCTAGTTATCTGTTTAATGAAGACTGTAATCCTAAAAACACTGGTTTCAAGAGTGAATGCATAACCTTGACACACATTTTCACAATTACTTCTGTTAAATACACAAATGTTTTGGGTTACATATGTTAGGGATATTGAAATAATGCTTTTTATTCTCTGTAGCTTAGCACATTAGCATGATATATTTAAACATATGATATAAACAAGATACAAGCCAAAGCTTTTACACTAACTTCACTTTTTGATGTTTCTTTTCAAGTTTTATCTAGCTCTAATGTTTAACAAAGAAAATAAAAATAAAACTTACAATGTCAAAGCACTCCTTTAAAGTGTTTTTCAGCCACTGTTTTGCACCCATACCTCCTATCCTCTTCTTTCTTTGTACCGTCACTACTCCCATCTCTCTTGTGTCCCCCCGCCCTCCTGTAAACACTCACCTTGGCATCACAGAGTCTCAGGAAGTCCACAGAGAGGTAGGCCTTAATGCCATCGATGGCTCCAGGCAGAGTGACTCCTCTGAGAAGTAGCACAGTCAAGACCACATAGGGCATGGTGGCTGTGATCCACACAACCTGAAAGGGTCACCAAAGGCACACACACATACAGAATAACCACATATTTACGGAGAGAATGAAAGTCACACAAACGGTCAGAATCACACACATGCATTCAAGTTAGAGTGAAAACACACACACACACACACTCATACATACACACACACACACACACAGCTTATTGGATTTAAACTGGAGTGGAGTATTTCCTTGCTACATATATCTTTAAAGTAAGATGATTGTTTCAAAGGTGTTAAAACTCACTTGGACCATTTCTCTGGTTTTCATATTATCAAACATGACTACCGCAGTATGTAATTCCCTACCTTGCCAGAAGTCTTGACTCCCTTCCAGAGACTGAAGTAAAGGAGAACAATCACCACAGCCAGACAGGAAGTCAACTGCCAGCGTGGACGACCCAGGTCATCAATACCGTTACTGTCCTGGATGTGTAACACTCCTCGTCTATGGGAAGAGAACATTATCATAAGAACCAAGGCTACAATGGTTTATTTCAAAGATCAAATTTACCATTCCACAGTCAAAATCCGTGGTCCAAAGTTGATATAAAAGGCATACTACATGACACATGACACAGTATAGTATTCCAAGGAGTTCAGGATGCCCCCCTCTTTTAACACCTAAGAGATATTGGATATTTCCCATAAAGCCATGGAGTGGCGGTCCTAATTCTGACTCAACATGAGCAGACACCAGCTGTAAGTGCTCATAAAAGTGATGGACCGTATGATAAAAAACTGCAAGACTGTGAACTACAATGTTAGACCATCATAATGACATAAACCTCCTTAGATCATACGAAAGTAATGGAAGCCTGGTTTAAATAAAACAAATTAAACAATCTGTCATAATAGCTCTTTATGCAAGCAAAACTGTAGGACTCAAGCACAAGAGAGCACTTGGACAGAGAACTAAGATGTGTTCTCAGAACTTTGAGTTACATTGTCAAGGAATAAGATGAAGTTATGAGTTCTACTGAGCAAACTTTGTGTCCTCACTAAGGAATATTTATAGGTTACCTTGATTGAAAACATTGCTAATGTGCTCCACTATTACCAGGTGCATTCAGGATCCATATGGCCATATTCTAGCAAATGAGGATGACTGTACAGACACTTTATTCCTGGACCTGAACCTGATTCTTGATATCCTGCATTAAAAAGTGTTGCCTGGCTCTAAAGGAAGGCATAAACCTGGGGGTCCATCATTGTAAGGGGACATGTGAAGCCCAAGAGACTTTGACCAGGAAGTTGCTGCATGAGGTGCTTGTATATCTGATGCAAAATCTGAACGATGGGAAGCTGCAGAGTTCCAGCAATAAAACACACTTATAATAGGTATGAGAGTGTACTTTTGTATTAGATTAGATAAAATCAAATTACATGTGTCACTTGAAAGTCTAAAAAAATCCCTGTACATTGTTCACGCCTTGATAATTTCAGAGACACACACTGTCTGTGAATAAGATCAGTCAGTGTTCAACTGATATGGTCAAATTGTCTGCAGGTGGTTCTATGTAAATAGCACACTGCTATTTCAAACTAGCATGGATGATATGTCTCAACTGTCACAACAAAACAGCCGTCACTTGGTGGAATAAGACACACCTGGTCAGCATCACAGAGAGGGAGGCTGTATGATGTAAATGCAGCCAAACTCTGGATCCATTTTGAGGAAAAATACCTGATGTTCTTTTCTGAATATATTCATTTTTTATTATTCACAACTACATATTCTAAGGTATCACTCAGTTATTCCACATAATTAGTGCATTGAGCCAACTCTGCAACACTACATGCCATTATTGCATGAACCCCTGCAATTAAATGTTCAGTTTTAATATAAGCTTTGCTATTACAATCATATAAATTAATAGATGTTAAATCATAGGTTCATGTCTACTTACTCAAAGTACTCCTGAGCAGGGGTGGCCTTGTAAATGTCATTAACGGTGCTGTTGTCAGCCCAGTCAGAGCAGTTTGGACTGTTCCAGGAGTTGTTGCAGTGAACCCAGGGTAGCTCGCCGGTGAACGAGGAGAAGAGGTAGAACAGCGCCCAGGAGATGATAACGTTATAGTAGAAGCCAACGTAGAGGGAAATGAGGATCACTGTAAAGCCTACGCCTGTTAGAATAACATAAATGATCAATATACATTACAGACAGGGATAGTCCAGGTGGACATTCAAGTAAGCAATCAAACATATTAGTGTTGTATGCCTTGTTTTGATGAGTGTTGCTTATCTCTTAGATAGTTATCCAGAGTCACTTTTCCACTCATACTTCCAACACACATGAAGCCCCATGTAGAGTGAACAAAATGCAAATGGAAGTGTTAATCTTACATTGTGTCTATTGATCTACGTGTGAATCAACCTATAATTTTGGGGTATAAATTACTTGACAAACCTTTATGAGTAAATAAAAGAGAGATTGTTCCAGATAAGACTCAAACTTGAGCATTTCTTCGCTGAACAGTGACTGTATTCTGACATTCTGCCAACAGAGCGCACAATCTCTCACTCAGCATGAATACAGTTGCTTATGATACATGCCTGCGGTCTCAAAGAAAGCCTCCCAACTTCTAAAGATTGCCTCTTCATGGCATAATTATCAACATATCTACCCTTTTATAAAAATGAAACGTGTCCACTCTTCTAAGGGGGGATGTAATTGTTAACCTTAGCTGAGAGGCATGACCACAACTGTGCCTTATTGATTCCTTTGTAATGTGGATGTGATATTTGTCCAGGGAGCGATGCCTCTTATTGGCGCCACATGCGGCCATGCTATCTCTCCATCTCTCCATCTCTCCCTGTCTCCCCTCCTCAGTCCTTTTCTTCAAATGCATTGATCCTGAGAGGAAACCAGCTTGTTGATCAGAATAATTACTGTCAATATGGGCATGTGTATGTGTGTATTTGAATAATTACTGTTATCCCCCTGCTGAGAGACAGAGAGCGAGTGAAGCGTGTGATTAGGACGTCAACGTACTCAGTGGGTCCCTGACAGACGGCACATGTTCACACACAGGAGGCACATGCTCAGAGACACACACACACAGAAACACATTGAGGAACACGTATACACTATGGGCCACCTTCACACCAGCAAGGACATGATCTGGCAAAAGACAGCCGTACGGCGACATATAATGAAGCAACAGATAGTCTTTTGGTAATGATGACATTTCTGATGTCTCTTTAAATACACATCGAAGTGATAAATATGGATTTAAGTGAAACAGAACACGGATCCACGTGAGACTGTGATTTTTCAAAGTAATCAAAGGAAATTAATATCAGAGCAGTATATATAGTAAGAAGACAGCAATGGATAAATATCAACAAATAAAAGGTTGAACCAAGCAAAGTGTATTATTATATTTTCAACCAACGACTTTGCTCAGAAACAAAAATTGATTTTAATGTTTGTTTCTCCATTAATGTGTGTTTGGATGGCATTCTCCTAAACTGCGCTTTGCTTATTGATGTGTTGAAAAGTACCCGCGGAGCGAGTGTCAGCCAGTGTTTGACAGAAGGATTTGGACAATCAGAACAAGAGTCTAAAAGCCCAATTTTCATTTGCTTTCCATCTGAGTGCCAACAGAACCTGCTGTTCTGGGAGGATAAACAATGCCTGTCGCTGCTCAACACAGAGACGAGCAGACAAAAGAGACTGGCATGTGGACGGGCAAGCATGTGGGCAGACAAGCAGACAGAAAGACATGTAGATAACTATCAGTATACTATCAGACAGACAGGCATGTAGGTAGACAGACATGTATATGGAGGGAGCTCATACCATGACAGACATATTAAGGGGACAAGAAATGCAAAATATCCAAGTGCTTGTATTCCTGTGAAAACATGCAGGTGTCAAGAAAATGTATTTGCATGTGTGTACCCTCCAGTGTTCACGTGTGTTCACGTGTGTTCACGTGTGTTCACGTGTGTTCACGTGTGTGTGTGTGTGTGTGTGTGTGTGTGTGTGTGTGTGTGTGTGTATTTGATGAATATGTGTCCAATACATGCACATGACATGTCACATCCTACCTTTAAAAATGGGACATATCTTCCAGACCCCTGCTGCCCCTTCTCTGTTGTACTGTCCCAGAGCCAGCTCCATGTAGAAGAGAGGCATGCCTGCTATCACCATGAAGAACAGGTACGGCACCAAGAATGCACCTGTACAAACACAAACACAAACACAAACACACACACACACACACACACACACACACTGACCTTTATCACATAATATAGTTTCACTTCTTAACTGAATAGTAAAATTAAGCAAAGTCGGTTTTTAAAAATAATATTTGATAATGAATTACTTTAACATACAACTGACATCCAGACATTGATTTAGATATTGAGAATAATTACATAAACCTACATAAACAATTGGTTGACACAGGAAAGAGAACACTTTTTATTTTCCACCAGTTAATGACTCAAACTAATTATCTTACTTGACACCAAATGCAAACTATGACATGTCATGGTTGATGCTGAGCGCCCACTGACGAGAAACTTCACAGCAGGGGAGTGTCAGCACCTTTTATTACATCACTTCTCTATGATAACAATCTTTGTTAAACTGAAAAAGTATTATCATTATTTGTTTAGATTAGGAATTGCAGTAATATTCAAGATTTATGGAAATACTATACTGCAACAAATGATTGTTTACATAACACCAGTATAGCCACGGAGCAGGGCACTTTAGTGGCTTATGGGTTCAGATGCTGACCATGAACATCCAAAACATCTCTGGTTTGCATCTGGCCCGGAACCTGTGCTGCATTTCTTTCCCCATCTCTCTCTCCCTTCGTTTCCTGTCATCTCTCTATTGTCAACACACATAAAGGCATACAAGGCCCAGAAAATCAATAATTGATTGGTTTAAATGCCCCAAATGAAAGTCAGTAATATTTCTCTAAATACAGGTATGGTGACATGCTAGGTTTGAGGACACACAGTGTCCCTTGAAATAGGGTGTCAGTCTTGTTTGTGGCCACAGTATCATTTAGAGCTCTTAAACATAATGAGAGCTCTATGTTAAACAGCCATAATTAGTGGCCGTGGTTGTTAGAGCTAATCTATTTGGAGCAGCTGTGGTGGTTTCTTCCCCTATTTTGATCTCTGTAAAGGGTTGAAAACATTTCAAACAACAACCAGAATACACAAAGAGCTGAAACACACACATACACACACAAACACACAAACACACAAACACACACCTGCATTCATGAGAAAATACTGTGTGTAGACACACGTGTGTATAGTACATGCAGGTGAAAACATACAGTGTGTACATGTGTATGAATAAATTCCAGCTTCATTTCACCTTTTTCTCTCCTTTTTAACACAAACATGGATATATACTTAACCATCATCCCTTCAGTTCCTACACTAACTATTCTTGTAGATGAGAGGAGGATGATTTTATTTTCTCACACACCACACCTCTTTCCCTTCCCACCTTAGTCCCCTCTCTATCCAGCATCCACCTCCCTCAGTGTAGGGTAGGTAGAGGTGTAGAAGTCTTTACACATGGTCCAACACCAGCTTCCTCATCTCACTGTATCTCACCTCCTCCATTCTTGTAGCAGAGGTAGGGGAATCTCCACACATTGGCAAGGTCCACCGCAAATCCAATCACAGAAAGGAGGAAGTCAATTTTTTTCCCCCAGGTCTCCCTCTCCTCCTCTCCACTGGGGTGGGTCTGAGATGGAGCTGGAGCCACTAGAGTGGTTGAGGTAAACTGAACCCCATTCTGCTCCTTCACAAGGATCAGCTCCACCTGAAGGGTTATAAGTCATGGAGTTCATAACCAGTCACATACAATGTAGAGTCTGCTTGAAACATGGGATAATTGTATACTGTGCTCTTTTTCTTCCTTTTGATTCATTATGAAAGTTGATTTTGATTTATTACACAATGTAAAGAAACATAAAGGGCATAGATACAATAAACACACATGCATATCATATACACTTGCATGCATATAACTATTCACTTGTACAAGCATACATACGTAATTAAATGACTAAGCACAGGGTGAACAATCTCTTTCAGTCACAGTCAATTATTCTCTCACTTCGCCCACATGACAGACAGTGACTATAACCCTCATTTCATCAATGCTTCATGCAGCAGCTGGGTTTTTTTGGTAAGCCATATATGCTATTGAGTAGGAAAAAGGAAGTTGTATTGCTAAAAATCTGAAGAAGTCAATAAGTCACTTCTGGCTTTCAGGTCTTTGGCTTTAATGGCCATTATGGTTCTTTTTCCCACCCCAAACCCAGTTATGTCTGCAATAAATGGAGTCAGACAGCCAAAATCTGTGAGAAAAACTGTCATTTAAGAAGCTTGCACCACATGGTGATTGAAGATTTTTCAGATTGAATCTCATGCCATGTATTCATTACATGTGATCATCAGATATGCACTGACCTCTTTTGGGCCCATGGTGTTGGCGGTGGGTTTTTCTGGGGCTACAACTGAGGACATCAGGCCAACAGGGACTTTCTCTGTCAGCATGGAGGGTTGCACAGCCTTCAAGAGTAAAATAACAGTGGCTGTGGTAAATGAAGGAAGGTACATGTAGCTGAAGAGGGGAATCAATGTTAAGCAATGAAATCCCCTTTAATAATCTGAAGAAATACAATGTGAAAAATTATGTTTTATAAAATTGTTTGTGAAATTTTTGAAATACAGAGAGAGCAAGAGGAGAGTGGAGAAAAGCAATGGTGAGTGATGGGATCCAGGCGGAGGGTAACAAGAGGGGTGGGGGAGCATCTCTGCAAGGCCGTCACAGCATGCTCATTTCATTTCACACTTGTTGATCGCCATTTTGCACACAGATTTGACCCAGCGACAACTAACCCTTTATTGCCACATTACACATGTTGTTCACCAGATGTAGTTCAGAACTGTTCACTAAAATGCTTCTTTTGAGTACAAGTATCCGCATAAGCAGTGGAGTATTTTTCAAACCTGAAAAAAATATTTTTTAATTTCCACGGCAAAACAAATTACATTTTATGCTATAATTGAGTTGTTGTTTTTTAGAATGTCTGATTATTTTTGCTGAAACACAATGTTCATCCGCATAAGGATTGTATGAAGATTTTTATCAAACAACTGTAACACCAGCCTGTCAAGATAAATCATACAAACCCTGGATACCCTACTGAACTGTTACAAATGCTGCCAAATTATGTATTCCATAAATTCTACCACAAGTTAACATACAGTATAACCCAATAGGTCATTCTAAATAAAATTATTCTTCAAATAAAATATAACACAATAAATTTAACAATAAGACTTTTACAAGACTCACCTTGGAAAAATAACAGGTGAAAGCTCCTCCAGATGTCAGTTTGGACAATTTAATTCCAGTTGTGCTGATGTTCTTCAGTTTGCTGCAAATTGATGCTGACCATATTTACGCAGACCTTCTTTTATAAGTTCGACTCAGACCCCGAGTGAAACAAAAATGTTGAGAGAAACAGGAATTCAGACAGTGAAGGAGAGATGAAGTCGCAATAAGACAGAAGATGAGGATAAAGACGAAAAGATGAGGGAAACTGGTAATCTGTGATGAGTTGTAGAGAACCCTCCCACCCTCTTCGGCTCCAGTGACAGACACGCAGAGACCAGAGAACCCTGCAGTCTGGTATGGAGATCTGTCTGCGGGACCACTCTTGAAATATGAGAAACAATCAACAACACCCCCCCTCACTCTCCTCCCTCCCTCCTCACCCGAGCCTCATCTGTTCCTCCTCCTCTCTCTCCCATCATTGCATATTTTCTCACCTGATTTAAGCATTATCCTGGATGACTTTTCAGTCTTCTTTCTATGTGAAGGTAAATTAATTAACCTTAATATTTTTAAATATATACACAGAGGTTCCTTTCCAGTGCATTCTTCCTATACTGTCACCTACATCACTATCATCCTCATATCATAATAATTAAGTAACAGTAAATTTAATCTCTAATCATTTTCTTAAAATTCTAATCTATGCAAATCTTTAATCCCATATACAGTGATCAATAAAGATGTGTCTAAAATCAAGAGGTAAATAAGCCAAATATCCAAAGATTGTTTCTGGACTTTGGCTCAAATGTATAAACAAATGAATTGTTACAAGATTATATCCTCTAGAAATTTCAATCAAAATGTTCTTACTGATTTGAGTGGAGAACTTAATTTCACATCTTAGTTGTCACTTTGGGTGGTATAATAGTGTGGCGGCTGTGGCTAAAATTTAAAGCTATAAAGTGACTCAAAGCAGTGAAAGGATCACAGACAAAAACACAAAGAAACCTCTCTGTTAAAATAACTAACGGCTCATAAGAGGCTGTTTTTTTAGGGCCTTCTGAGTCCTGTCCAAATCCATTTGTTAATTTTACTCTGTAAAACCTTAAAGTACCTCCCCACCCCACATTCTGCTCACCATAAGACAACAGTTGTCCTTTTTTCTATTCCTCCCTTCTTGCTCCACCCCTCAGTACATCCCAACGTCCCACCCACCCATCCTGTCAATTGGCAGAAATCTCATTACCTGTAATATCCGACAGGCCTAAACACAATCAGTCCTGACACCCAAACCTCACCCGTTTCAAACTCAACCCAGACAGGACTGAGGCATCAAATAACACAATCAGCCAGCTCCCCACGGACAGATTTATGACCCTCATGTGCACAATGAGTTTGTTGTTTGCAAGCCAATCAAAATGATCAATCGGCCACTAATCCCCAACACAGACACCAGTGTCACCGTCATCAAAACTCTCACAGCTTTAAAGTGCTATCATCTATCAAGCCTCAGGCCTCATATCAGAAATCGTTGGGTTGATGTTTGCTGCGGTGGATGTATGACGTTTCCAATAGAGCTCGAACAAAGATGAGGTGAACATAATCGAGTGTCTTGTTTTCATAAATGCAACAGCTGAGGCCCAGAGACAGGGAGGTCAAAGAGGAGGAGGGGGAGAGGGATGGATGATAGGCAAGGAATTGCAGAAGGTGAGATGAAGCAGAATGACAAGACGGGATGGCAAAAAGGGGATGGGGAAAAAAAAAAAAAAGATTGCATCAGTCTTTTCTACAGCCTTTAGGGATCACCTTTCCTCCAACAAAACCAAAGATATGTTAAATACTGTGCCTATCAAAAGCTTTGCTTCCTAGCTTACTGATACAGTACCTCCCCTCCCACTTGCCATCCCAGAAAAACATGGTGTTCCACCTTGCCTTGGACATTTATTTTCCCATCCTAATGAGTTGTGTTCAAGCTATTAGATCTGGATGTTGAAAGGCAGAAAAGACACTTTGAGAAGCAAAACCTTAATCTTTTCATTCCACCTGCCTGGCTCTGTCTGCTTACTCCTGCAGCAAGAGGGAAAAAAAGATACACAAAAAGAGGAATGAGGACAAATTCTTGGTCTATTGAGTCATGACCATAACCACTGATTCCAAACAATTCTAACTTTGCCCCCAAATGCAGACTACAATTTTACCTGCTGAGCAACACAGTGGGGACTCTTGATTAAATCTCAGCCAGTAATTAATGATGCCATACATAATAAGGTCTGGGTGAGAGAATAGTTCTTTTCGAAAAACAAACATCTAATTAGTGAGTGCTCACTTTAAACATTCACTGTAGTGTGTGTGTGTGTGTGTGTGTGTGTGTGTGTGTGTGTGTGTGTGAAGTTCATGAGAAAATGTCACATGTACTTTGTGTCAAATTGCATTAAGTTCCAATCAACATGCATACACTGAGAATAACCATAGGAACTCCCTCAATCACTGTCATGAAAAAATCTACCCAGTGCCACCCAACAGCTTCCTGCAAGACAGTGACGGACAGCATATCTATATGCATCAACCAGTAATCGATGAAAGTAGAGACAGGCCTGGTAAAGAAAAGTTTGGTAAACTCAACTCACATATCATTTAAAATATTGATGTCCTTGTCATGACAAGGATTCCTGCTGCCTTGCTAACACCACTTTCATCATTCATATCTTGAAATGGGAGTTATCTGTAGTAGGCTCCAGCTGTTTGAAGAATGTGCAGTTATATCAAAACCTATACTGCTATAATACCACCCAACAGTCTGGGGTAACCTATAAAAGGACTACATGTTCACTGTTACCTCCAGAGGGAGACATTTATGCAATGAGCCAGCTGGTAAAGATGGGCCATTTTTTCTTTTTAGTAGATTAAACTACACTACGGTATATAGGGAACTCAGTGCAAAGATAACTGCCAAATTGATACAAGCATTAAACTACTGTTTAGAACTTTATCTAAGACTGATGATGCAGAATATAATAATTATAAATAATTATAATTGTAATTATTACAATTATTAGTTGTTATAAAGTGTTAAGATAAAATGAATTTGTGAACCGGGAGCAAAGAATAGTTAGTCCTTCAGCCATCATTTACTGGTGACTCAATGACATACACCAATAGCATTTCCTAACTTGGTAATGAATTAGTACTTTATATAAAATACTGCTAACATTCTGCTTAGGATAATAGTTTGTATCCAGTGTGGTTTTACACAAAAGTTAAATTACACCAACTGCTTCTCTGTCAGATAAAAATATTGTTCATATAGAAAGCTTTAAACACTAGTACACACAGGATGTTACTTCACATTCTCAGTGTATGTGCCAAGGTGGCTTTGGGGTTTCCGCATCACATAAGTGTAACTTGCACACTAGACCACTGTGGCTTTCTTAAAGCTGGTGATGTCACACATCATGTTGGACTACATGTCTAATGTTTCGCCTCAAACAGACCAAACAGCTTTCTAGCATCAAACTCTGCACGGTCATGGTGCAGTGTGAACACCAGAGTGAAACACTATTTTTTGAGCAGAGGGGGGCTTTAAGATTTAACTTAACTATGCTTTAGACATTAACATTTGAGGAAAGGGTATTTCAAAGTGTTGTTATATAACTATAACACAATCACATCTTACCACCACATCATGCTACAAAACAAACACACTGCTGCAACATTACCATTGTAACAGTGACACAACTGTGTGTTAACCTTTTTTTAATTAAATCCAAGAGTCACATGAACAAGTTATATCATAGCAGTCCTAAACAGACAAATTCAAAGTATCTTGCAGTAATGACTCTTCATCATCAAAATGCATTAACAAAATAAAACCTGTTGAGTATAGAAAAAGACAGGAAGAAAAGCTACAGAGACAACAGTTCAGTTTCTTGTTCCACATACAACAAGCCATCAGAAAGACAATATCGCTCTGTCAAGAGTACACAAGTCTTTCGTCTTAGGCTCACTGCCGGACAAACTGGTAAGCAGGCAGCAGTAGCATAAATACAAGTTTCTCTCTTACAAGTTGAAATTTTCTCAGATTGATAGCAAGTAAAAAAAATGAAAGATTCACCTCTAATGAGGTACTTGAAATAAAGGAAAGTGAACAGTTGGTAAAGAAATACAGTATTTTCATACATCTGTATGAATGCAGACTCTTAATGTAGATATTGAGTATAAAATGTATTTGATTGGCTGATGAAAGATAATTACGTCTTTTAGACTTCCAAAAGGACATTTTCTGATGTTTAAAATAAATGAACAAATCTGCAGTAGGGGTTACTGTCTCTTAACATCTCTTAACACATTTCATTCTGGGTCAGGTTAGTTCTTTGTTTCAGTTATAATTCATAGTCAGATTTTCCTCACCTATGTACAAGAACAGCATGGTTTCCTTAATACAGAGTGAGTGAATTGTGAACTAACCATCTGTTCTGAAATCACATCACATAAGGGTACATTAAATACTTTTCCAATCCACGGTGCAAACAATTTGTAGTCATTCAAATCTGTACAATGTTGCCAAGTCTTACATTTTTACAAAGCCATTCTCGAGCTACTACAGTTCAACAATCCTGAGACAAAGCAGAAAAGTAGGGTCTAAAGCGTGTTTTAGATGTTTGAACTAACCAAACCCTTACAGTACAAAGAATGTGGGGCAAGGGACAGCGTCCTTCAATTTGCAATCCCTAATTTCCTCTGTGCTCCCATAATTATAGCAAATATATGAATGCAAAAAACCATATTCATATTAACAAAACTGAGCTACAATACTGTAACCTACTAACTTAACATGCTTTACAGCAATGTGATATTTCTTTGAAAAATAAAGAAAATAATCTAAAGTGCAAGCACAAATACATACGGTTTTGAAAAGGACAA
Organism: Scomber scombrus; assembly: GCF_963691925.1. Classification (NCBI taxonomy): domain Eukaryota; kingdom Metazoa; phylum Chordata; class Actinopteri; order Scombriformes; family Scombridae; genus Scomber; species Scomber scombrus. Next base: position 12,088,043 of record NC_084976.1, on the reverse strand, counting down.
AGTAGTAAGGGGGAAATACTAAAAGCATTGTGATTTAATATATCAAAAGGTTAGTTTATATGTGGGTACAGTCTGGAGTGTTTGTGCAATGCGGCCTGTCATGTGGTGGCAGACATCACCTCAAGGCCTGGCACACTTACACACTCACACTTTGATTAGTTCAACCTGCACACCTTCAACATTAAGTCAATAGAGAGAGAGGAGAGGGAGAGAGGGGGAGAGAGAGAGAGAGAGAGAGAGAGAGAGAGAGAGAGAGAGAGAGAGAGAGAGAGAGAGAGAGAGAGAGAGAGACAGAGAGAGAGAGAGAGAGAGAGAGAGAGAGAGAGAGAGAGAGAGAGAGAGAGAGAGAGAGAGAGAGAGAGAAAAAAAAAGAAAGAGTTCCAACAGGATAAAAAGTGTACATTTGAAAACCATGATTTCTTAGAAAAATGTCCACTGGAGATCAGCGCTTTAAGTAGCTTCTGATTGTGACAAGATTGTCTATACATTCTCTTTTTTTAGAATAAAAACTATATAGATTCAAGGCTATCAGTTTCCATATGAAATCTGCATTTTGTTTCTAAGCAGTCAACTCAGCGATAATAGTAATAATATAACAATAAAACTTTACACCGTGTAGGAAGAATACAGCACAAAACAATTGCAGTTTTATACAAAGAAAAAAAAAGAAAAAAGAATGTGGCTCTTTTTTTTTCACCATCGATACAATCTGCAGAGGAGAGAAGATCACAGATCTTTGTCATGGCAGTGAAAATAAAAATCATTCATATACGTATATCAAAAATTCACTAAATGTCCTGCACTTGGAATATTCAAAATACATATCAGAACTCTTCAAAAGCATAAATCTTGAGAAGGCTTAGATGATGAGACGTGAAATATTGCTTCACTGAAAGCCATAATGGGGAAACATGTAAGTATGATTATGAATCTGATGGAGATGTGATGCGTCACGAAGGGAATGCAAAAGTTGATATCCACTGTCAAAAAGTGAACAGAATCTAACAATGAATGCATGCATCACAGCTCCAACTGGCTACAAATACATTTCACTTCATCAGCTCAGGAATGGTGTTGAATTCCCTTTTTACACATTACAGTTTTTCTATCAACATGTAAAGCACTGTAATTAAAATAAAAATATTAAAAAAAAATAGCCAATTAATACATTTTTGGCAAATGATTGAAATTAACATCATTGTGTTGTCTAGAAAAAAGCACACAATAAAGTATGATTTTTGTTAACACACTGAAGTTGTCAGTTGATTGTAGTTTAAGAGTTGTGACTAAAATTTCTCATATTAAAATTAGACAAAAAAACAACATTGAATGGAATGCTGGACAATGCCAAGGGAGAACTGCTTTTTTCCAGTATCAATGAAGGTAACTGTGTTCAAATTCAATAATGTAAATGTATCTTCATTTAAAGAAAAATAAGACAAATATTTTCCAATTTGAGATTTCATTATTCCTTAATTCTAATTCAATTTGAAAGTAAATATCCACCCACATTTGAATATGAAAACATTTTAAATGAATTCTGACGGGCTCTGTGTCAGTGTACTGAGAAGTAATTCAATTACTTTCATCAACATATTTTTTCTTTTTACCAATTATTTTAACATTAGCAAATCTGAAAAGGCATAATTATTACCACAGCTTCCAAGTTGGTCATTCACATGAAATTAGGTGCAAAGGTGCTTAGATCTCTTTAAAAAAAGTGAGTAAAAACAGCACAGTTTCTTCCATGCATATGAGCTATCACAGCAGGAGAGCCATTAGCATGAAGGTCAAATTTACAGCTGACTGAATGTTAATTATTACATCCTTCAACACATACTGGAAGAGTGGGAATTTCCAACAGACTGAGGAGTTATATGCTGTGAATAAGGAATGGTTAAAAACAAAGACGGTGGGACAAATTAAAGGAAGAAATTGGTACTGATCTGAATGTTTGACTCCTACAGTGAGGGGATTTTGTGGTTCTGTTATGCTGTGGGGCCCATTTTGCTGTCATGGTTTGGGTTCACTATTCCCCTCTGAGGGAGGGGCAACGTCGAATCAATACAAATCTTTCTGAGTGATGAAGAATGTCTATCCTGATGGGAGCGGTGTCTTCCAGGATGACAAAGCCCCCATGCATAGGGCACTAAGGGTAACTGGAAGGTTTGATGAGTATGAAAATGATGAAACATATGCTATGGCCTCCCAACTGAACACCTGTAAGAGATTTTGGACTGACGTGACAGACAGTGCTCTCCACCACCATCATTAAAACACCAAATGAGGGAATATCTTTTGGAAGAATGGAGCTCATCTCTCCAGTAGAGTTCAGAGACTGTAGAATCAATGCTAAGCACACTGAAGCTGTTCTGGCGCCATGTGGTGGCCCAACACCTTACTAAGACACTTTATGTACATTTTTCCTTTAATCTGCCACCCGTCTATATGTGGTAGTGTAAGGCAGAAAAGGAAGTGACCATGCCTTTGGAAAATCCAACCTAACCACCATCTGAATGTGCTTTCAATGGTCAAACATTGTGAATTCCCATCTTAAAGCCATTACACCACTGACTGAAAAGGACAGTACAGACATGAAAGATGATATTAAATCATCTCATGCATTTTTGGTCCACATTGTGTAGTTTCAGCAATTAAAAAAAGACACTTTGCTAAACCTGACAGAAATAACAAAGGTGAAGTTTATGTGAATGAAGAATGACTGGGCAGAAGAGTACTGATGTCATTTTTTTTTTTTTTAAAAGAAAAAAAAAAGACATGCATGTAACCCAGTGAGCGTCAAAAATGATGACATCATATGAGTTAAATTTCTCATTTTTGTCCCTGTACCCTGAGCTAAATCAAATATATCATTGTATATATATATATATATGTATGTATGTAACAGGCTCATAGCAATTATGCCCATCAACCTGCAGAGACCTGAGCTCACCTCAAATGTGGCCACTGCAGCAAAATGCTCCAAGTGGTCAAACAGTTGTCACTGGTACCCTCAGGCCTTCCCTCTTTAAATAAATATTCTTCAATACTGCTAAAAATACCATGAGCCCATTCATTCTGCAAAAGGCAGCTACCATTTAAGAGAAGAAACAGGTAAAAGTTACAAACAAAAGAGAATTGAACACTGATTTCACTAAAAATTAGTTCATTTCACTCTCGGGGCTTGTTTTTCTTGCTTCCCTCTTGTTAAAAACATGCACAGTCAGTACAATGTTGAAAAAAAAAAGAAAAAAAAAAGAAAAAAGAAAAAAAAAAGACTTTTGCCCCAGGAATTTTAATAAGTGCTTGCCCTTCAAGTATTTAAGAATTGTATCTGAAACAGCCATTGTTTGGCATTTTGACGGTCCTCGCTATGAAAAAATTAAAAAAAAAAGGAATTTATAACAAAATAAACTGTTATCAGGCTGAAAATTACCTCAGAAAATTTCATGGACACAATACGAATAAAAAAAGCTAAGGTGAACGTCTTCATTTTTGTAATTGTGGTTACTGAAATGTAGTCCCTTACTGTTCAAAAATGTAACTAGCTACCCACCACCTCTCACATAACACCCTCTCACCAGGAGAGGTGTTTGGTTTCCTTTTTAACCCATTCAGTTGTGTTTCTTGAGGAGTCCATCTATTGTGCCATCATGGTCATTGGGGGTGAAGTCAGGGCAGATACCATTAGCTGTTTTGGTGGTGGCAGTGCCTTGCAGGTTCAGGGAAGACAGGCTGGGCTTTGTTTGGTGATAGTGGCAGGGACCACTGTGGAGGCCTACGTTTTCTGTGTACAGGTACTCCTCAGAAAAGTCTGGGTGCAGCTCCCCAAAGCTTCTGAACTTCTCTGTAAATACACCACATGAGGGCGACAAAGACAAAGACAATATTGCAAGAGATGCTTTAAAAATGTCCAGAGACAAACTGTGTCAAAAATGCCAGACAACACCATTAACTGTTTTCACAATGGAGGTCAAACATTTTTCTAGCCCTCACTTATTTGAATTAGTACCTAAATATAGTGTATACTACTTTGACCCAAATATTGCTAATAGAATCCTAATTTTGAACTTGAATTTGTTAGGATTCTTACCAAATGTGATCTTCCCTGTGTCTTCAGCGTCAATGGCGGTAAACAGGTGTGACACACTGAGGTGAGTCACTCCTAAAGCTGTCTTCAGAATAACAGCCAACTCCGTCTCTGTGATGGCACCATCCTCCTCTGCCTCAAACATCTGGAGGTAAAATGTCAAGAAATGCAGATGTCACCTCTGACTTTGCCTTTGACCATAAGTCTCTGACAGGGTTGGCAGATTAGGTGCCCGTAAGGTCAGTTTTTATGAAATAATACATGCTATTATAAATACTAAATCTGTGCTCAATGGATTTCATGAAAGCCAAGGTCACAGAGCTTGCTCAACTCTTAAGAATGAGGTAAATCAATTCAAGTGAAAACATGGAAGTGAGTCAAACTCAAACTATTTGGTTTTCTTGTGATGATAGCCTCGAAAAGCATATTTAAACTGATGTAATGAAATGTAGCTCTGAGCATTAATACTAGGAAAAATAAAAACACTACGTGTAAACATGTGTCACTATGTTGTACAGTAATGATTGAAAGAGAACAACTTTATTCCGCTGCCGTGCAAAACCTAAGAGAACCTCCTGTGTATGACATTTTAATGTGGCAAATGTCACGCTGATCCCAACCAAGCACAGAAAACTCTATTCAGCCTGGTGCTCAGATAAGGGTGAAGCTTGAAACAGAACATACCTTGAAGGCCAATTTCATCGTTTCCAGAGTTTTGGCAGGTCTGCATACAACAGATAAGGCTATCACATATTCTCTGATATCCATGCAGTTATCTTCATGCTGGAAAAGTGAGAGAAAACATAGTGTTACTAAAGATGAAGACAGAGGATGTGAGAAGTACACATTTATTTCACCTAAGTAGCTGCAAGTGCTCACTGTTTAGGTCAAGAGCACATTGTAGCAATAAAACCTTTATTATTTGTTTGGGTAGTACATTGGAAATGTACATAAAAACACAAGTTATTTAATCGGAGCGAGATGTGAAGAGATGGTTATGAATGAAAAAAATGTTTTTACCTCATCAAAAAGAGCAAACATGTCTCGTAGCATGTCTGAAACTGGCACATCCAGGAACTGAGCAAAGTCATCCAAGCCCAGCTTCTGACCCTCCAGCTTCCTGGATCTGTTCCCATAGTCCTGCAGAACCCTCTCAGTATTTTGGGGCTTCAGCCTGAGACAGTGAGGGAAAGAAAGTGTGTGTTAATAACTTGTCCATAGTATGCAAGTATGTTTAGAAAACCAACCATCAAAAAATAACATGAAGAAGAATTAAGTTAATACAATGCAGGCAGTAGAGCAGAGACTGCTCCCATGATCAATTCCTCATAATTGCCAACTCCACTGTTGGACAACTAAGAGAGGTGTCTACCATGTTAACTCCTCTGATACATGTGGCCTTTCTAGCCGCTTCTTTTGCCAGGAGAAGTTTAACCAGGAACGTGTAGCATGTGTGAAGATCACATTGTCCCCTCCACAGCCTTTCCTTTCCAGACACATGACTAACCAGTAGAAGCTACTGGCACAACAACAAGAACATGATCCCTGACTGCCTTCCCAACCATGCACACAATCAGTTGTGTTTGGTGGAAGACCGAACCACACTGATGGTACTGCCAAAAACTGAATTTGGATCCCTGTGGTGTTGGATGAGTGTTTTGCCGCTGTCTCACCCTCATGTCCCTTACTTAGATCTCATTGATAGGTGCAATGTATCGAAAGGTTTGACAGACTCACCTCAGTCTCCTGACGAGCTTGGCAAACTCCAGCAGACAGGTGTCGACTGGCAGTCTCAACTGGCCTTCTGCCATGGCCAGCTGGCAGTCTTCAAATGAATAGTCTGTGATGGGTACCCCCAGGGCTCTGATCATAGCACAAAAGAAACAATGACGTGACATCAGTGTGTGCAAATCGATAAAAGAATTCGCTTTAGGCTTATAAGGCCAATATCGCAGCCGATATGGCTACTTTGATGTTGAGAAAAATGCGTATGACTTTTTTGTCTGTCCGCAGGACTTAAGTTTCCCATCCCAGGCTTAAAGTGGTGAATCACAGAATGTGGTGTATGATTATACAGGTACTAAATGCAGCACAGTGTAAGACAGTTTATATGGATAGTAAGGTTGGGTAGAATAGAAGCACAACATTATTATATACTCAGATATCAGCATTACGAAAAAGGTATTGCTAGGAGATGAGCCACCCCAGAGTTTTGTGTCCTTTGATTGCTGTAACTGCCAAAACCAATCAATTAGGTACTAGGTTGTAACTGTCAACAGTAACCTTTTTACTTTTGTACATTCAAAGGATTCACTGCCAAAACCACACAAACAATACATTTGAACTTACTTAGCCATGATACGTCTCACATTGATAGAAAACAGAGCAGGGTTATTTTTCTCCTCCTCTGAGGGTGTGTAGATAGGGAGGAACTGCAGAGAGAGCAGAAAACCCATACGATTTACAATATATGTCTTTTCTATTGATTATCGACAAATATGTATTTTATTGCATGAAATTAAGCCTTCAGACTTCAGATATGGACACATTTACACTTACCTCTATCTCAAACTCGTTGTGCAACTGGCAGAGTGTCAGCCACAAGATTTTAAACCTGGATAATAACAGAACATCATCAAGATAAATAAATAAACAAACAAAGAGCCTTTATCAGGGTCCATGCCTGACAGGGTTAATAATCTGACTGTGAGGTTATGAGGCAGGTTTTAAAATTCCTATATTTTCACAATGTGTTGGTCAATGCATTCATATTTTTGCCATTAATCCACATAAAATACCCCACAGTGATTGGGTCTTTAACTTGCTACTTAAATGACAAATGTGTCATCTTCTAAGGTATTCTTTGCTTCTCACAGCTTTGCACAACTGGATATGGGCATGGGCTTTAAGTAAGTATGGGCTTAAAGCTGCCGTCTGTAACTATTTTTGTGTTATATTTGCTAAAATTGACATTGTGATCTGATAGTAGAATAAGATACAGATAAACTGTGACAAAATCCACTGTCTCTGGGTCCATCCAGTGGTCGTAGAATGATTTGCAAGAATCCACCACTCCCGAGGTAAAACCAACCAATCAGAGCCCGGAGGAGTGTCAATGATGCTGTTCACGCACTTCTGGCAGCCCCCCCTCCCCTGCACAGCGCATGCTCTCACTCGGCAGCGCTCCTCCCCCGTGCAGCACGTGCTCTCACTTGTCAAACAGGCTTCCTCTCTTACTGTGGGGACGAGCCTTCACCTGCATACAGCATGCACGGCAGGTTCCTCAGTGGGGAGGGGCTTAGAAGACAGGGCTGCAGCGCAGCAGAGAGGAAGAAGGAGGGGCCTGGAGGCTGTACTCGTTCAAATTTTCTGGTTAAGTCCACTTTTTTCCCATAACTACAGATTGCAGCTTTAAGATGGGACACTTGACAAGATGTATAGAAGTTAAATTAAAAGCATTAGAGTAAATAGTATGTACACATTTGTAAGTGTGGTATGAAACCTAAACATGTCATTCTAATGTCAGTTTATACTCTATACTATGTGCCTACTGAGTTTGTGTTTATGTTAAAGAAATTAGTCAAATTGCATATAGTTCTGCTCAACTGAGCTGGGAGACAGCCAACAGCATATAGAGATCCACCATGATGATGGAAGCCGAATCATAACAGGACATAGTATTCTAAGGAGGCTACTGAGACCGGTAACAGGGACAGTCTTTCTCCTCCAGCCATGACTAATTTGCTTCCACTCTATTTGAGCTCTCATTGTGGAGATTCTGGTTCAGACCGCAATGCTCGGTTTTCCTAAATAGTTGCCTGCATTTGTGTTGTAGAATTTAATTAATGACAACATGTACAATGATACATGATATTGTGATATAAGAATCACATATCATGCTTTGACTAAAAACAAATAAATAAATGTAACTTCTTGAGACCAGAGGTAGACACCATCATCAACCCAACATTGTTTGTCATTTTTCATATTCATTTTCTATTTCAGTCAGAATTGTTTTGGTCTAAATAATTATCTTCCTGTTCAGTGCGGTTGCTGATGTAGAACTGGATGTTGAATGGATGAATAATTTATAACATCAATAAACTCACTTTGGTGATAACTGTCAAGAAGAACGCAAAAAAGAGGGTTTGGGCATATTCTATTTACTATGAATCTTAAAATATGGTGAATGTAAATTCCATTTCTTCTATATATTTACCATGAAACAGAAACTGAAGCTCACCACACACTACCATCCAAACACTTTCTCATTCAAGTAAATGGGAAGTTATGTCCAAACCTTTGACTGGTACTGTGTATTAATAAATGACTGAAAAAAAAGTTTTTTTTTTAAAGTAGTACTTACGCTCCAGGCCCTTGCCACGTCCATGTGATTGTGTCCTGTCCAAAGCAAAAATAAATAAATATTAAATATTTTTTTCTGTATGCCTTTTACTTGCAAAATTATTTATGGTTGCCTGCACACTGAAAACCACATTACTAGTAAAGGGAAAATGCTTTCTGATTACTCAAACACACTGGTTTACATGTGGTTTGGTCAATCAAATTTCCTTTATAAAAGTTTTGTTAAAGTTTTGTCATATCTTAAAATGTATTCACATGTACAGTTTGTTTTTTCTTTACATTAAAATCCTAGTTCAGCTTTGACAGGGCCAAGTATTCATGTTTTCCAAACAAAAACTACTTGTGTAAACAAAGTAATTCTTAAGGTTTCTACAAAATAGGGGAACGTTGCACAATTTGCAAACTTTATTTTCATACTGATAGAATGTGTAAGCCATGTGACCCTGGGGAGTTCAATAGTTTAAGAAGTTTGAGAACTGGCACCACTGTTAAATTTTGCAAACAAGGCTTATCCTGCACTGGACCCTGCTTAAACAGGATCCAGGACCGATTGGGATCAGCACCTATCTGACTTTTTTATTAGGGCCCGAGCACTGACCAGTCAGTGAGGGACCTATTGCTTTTGCCAGGATTCTTATTATTATACCCTATTTTCACGTTCTTATGTCGCATTTTTGGCGGCCTGAACATACATGAAAACTCATGAAATTCTGCACACACGTCGCAGCTGGTGAAAATTTATTTAATTCAATGCGATTGGACGCAAGCGTGGTAAGGGGACTCGCTAGCGCCCCCACACGTCGGGTCATGTGACCACAAATCCTCTCGGATCGCCATGAAATTTATATATGTCATAGGTCTCATCGGATCATGGGGAAATTAATTTTGTGGAATTTTTTTACCAAACAGGAAGTCGCCCACGCGGCATGGCGTGCACCGATTTTCATTTTTCGAACACTGCTTTGAGGACTTTATGATGTTCAAAGAATCATGAAACCTGCCACGTAGGTTTCAAATCATGAGCTCTTTCATCTGATACCACATTTGCCCAACATTTTGCCCCAACAGCTCAGTAGCGCCCCCTAATGCCTTTTCCCACTTAGGATGCACTGACAAACTCTAAAACTCACCAAATTGGACACACTCATCAAGACTCACGAATATGATTTTTTGGTATAACCGCAACCTTTTCAGTGCCAAGATGACTCTACAGCGCCCCCTAGAACATTAAAAGTTGAAGCCCCACGCTCTAACAGGAAGTTGGTTATTGTGCATTTCCGGCGTCAATTTTCCATTTTTCCCACTGCGTTTAGAGGACTTTCCAGTCTTCTCAGAATCACCAAATTGCACACATAGGCTCACACTCAGGCGCACTTTAATTTGAGACCATAACTGCCCCTGGGCGTGGCACAACAGCTCAATAGCGCCCCCTAATGCCTTTATCCATTTTGTACATTTTCACAAACTCCTACACTCACCAAATTGTACACATACGTCAACAGTCACACATATTGACTACTGACAAAGCTTGGGATTTTTAAGTGAGAAGATGACTCCACAGCGCCCCCTGGAAGATTTCAAAGTTTAAGCCCCGCCTTCCACATTGACATAGAGAAATAAAATCGACAAGGCCTATGTATTATGTCCAGACGCACAAAAAAGCCTCTTGGACCCATACCCTAAGTCTAACAGGAAGTCGGCCATCCAGTCTAAAATGTTCAATCTGGATGATTTTTATTATTATTATAGTTTTACGCCTTTTTGAAAGCCTAAACATGCCCCAAAACTCACCAAAACTTGCAATCATGTCCGATCCGGCGAAGAATTTGATATTCTAAGGATCGCGGAAATGGCCGATGCAAAAATGGATTAATATCGCTCCCTAGAAAATTTAAAAAATCAAGCCCCTCGACTCAGATTGACGTAGACAAACCAAATTTATGAAACACATGTATCATGTCCAGACGCACAAAAAAGCCTCTTGGACCCATAGCCTAAGTCCAACAGGAAGTTGGCCATCCAGCCATAAATGCTCAATCTTGATGATTATTTGGCCCTTCACCCACATTCCTTTGTGCTGAGAAGTCACCCAGACTCATTTGTGGTCTTAGTTTGCCATCTAGTGGAGACATTAACCCCATCACACAATGTTCACTTAAAGGCACAGGAGCAAAGACATCTACATGCCAGTTTTGACAGCCCTGCGACTGCCGCACGCACCGACGTGCACGTACGGCGTTACAGTTGGGGGGAAACCGGTGGGGTGCGAGGGCCCTTCGACACTGCTTGCAGTTTTAATTTTTTATTACTTTTGTCTGCAGTGTAGTGTTGATGATTAATTATGGTGTGCGTGTGTGTGTGTGAGAATGGTTAATATGATGATGTTGACTATATATTGGACTTTTCAACAGGCAAGTTGGAAAGCTGTCCTTTACACTTCTTTGAATTCCTCTCATAACCAGACTGTGACCACTTCAATTAAATCAACCCATTTAGCCTGAATGTGAGGCACAGATGTGTTTAGTTGACAAAATCAGCTTCACCTGAACATCCAGATTGAGACCTTTTAGCTAGCACAAAGCAAGCTTTCTCAATATACCTAAATGTAATCATTTTCATCTGCAATTTATTTAAATGTAATGGGAAATACATTTTGAGCACAATTTGAGCTTAACAAAATACACAATCTGACCACAAAACCAAATGTTGGCTGAAGTGGTTTTCACAGAGTTGTATGTGTGAAAAATGATTTTGCTTCGCTCAGAATATTTTCTCCTTCATGGATACATAACTATAATATATTTCTTCCCACCATGCAACAACATCTACACACTGAGTGAGACTTTGGGAAGATGCCTAACAACAGGGCATGCTAGGTTTATGTACATACAGACAAACACACTACTTAGTCTTACTACTGCTAAATTCAGCAAACATCAGCGAGCAAGGCAAAGGGGAACAGATCGGAGACTACTAACAGCTGAATTGAAGTTAAAACAGGAAACCAGAAGATGGCTGACACAGACTGGCGGGCAAAAGGTGGGACACCTATTAATCTCAAAGGAAAGCTGTGTTTGAACATTGCATATGTAATTAGGCACACAGTTTACCTACTGCATGGTGGCAGGCATCGTGTCTGTGCAACGTTCTAATACCAAACAGATATTGATTTGTTGATTGGATTGAACAAAAATGTGAGAGCATTTTTTCTACAAAGCTGCATTTCTGATATTCATTACACATCTTACCAGTTTATTTGGATAACGAAACACCACTGGCTGCACTGGTACAGCTGGAATGAAGGCCCCTACAGAACAAAAAAGACAAGATAAATTGTACTTGCAATTTGATAATACATATGTATAAACAATGAATGGGATTGAAAAAAGAGATACACATTAGAAGAGTGATTGCAAATACAAAAAAGAGAACTCAAGGATAAATTGTGGTCAGCCAGTGTAACAACTGCAGTTATATAAAGCCACTTCTGCCAAAGTCCACCAACCATAAAGACAACCTATTGCGCAGCCATACCTTACAACTATTTGACATTTATATATCAAAGATCTTTGAAATTGAATAGGTAAGTTGGATATTCATTTAAATTGCCATTTAATTGCAATGGCAATTTAAAATGCTCACCACACTGAATATGGCAATATCAGTGCTGTGATAGGGGTAAACAGGTGGCACCATGATTTCAAAAAGAAAAAGAAAAGAAAGCTGTAAAAGAAGAACAATGATGATGAAAGAGTTTTACCTGGCTTAAAAGTGATTAGGCAGGATCTATTGGTGCATGTTCCCTCAGGAAATATCATTATCTAAGCAAGAGACGAGATTCACATATTACAGACAAAAGTGACCATATCCAAAATATCATGTTCTGACAGAATTGTGAATTGCTACTAAAAATGTAACAAAAGAGAGTATGTATGCCCAGTCCATCCACTTACCTGAGGCCATTCCCCTCCAGAGTGTGCTCTGCGTTTGATCTCCTCCACAGTCTTCTTCCTGGAGTCCTGGTCTGATCGTGAAACGAACACTGGCCTGATGTACTTAATCAAAGCTGGAAGCCAAAGAAAAAGAAAAAAAAAAGAATGGAGGAAATCCAATGAATACAGATGCAATTATAATTTCCTATTTCTTTTGACAGTTAAGAAACTAAAGCTTTATTGGAGTAGGAGGGTGAAAATTAACATCCAGTTAGATTGGGTGTACAGTATAAAACTATAATCTGCAAGAACTCAGTCAGACCTATTCAATAAAGCTGGACACATGCCATCTCTGTATTTGCCCAAACAATACATATTTCTGCAATAAAATATTACTACTGTAAGACAATCTGTTAGATTAAGTACCACAAACACTTCACTGTGCTGGCTGAGATAAGCCAACCAGGTGAGAGAGCGCAAACTCCTCTCTATATCAACCGCCACTCAAATAATGTCCTTAACAAAGCACTTAACTCTAAATCACTCCAACAGAGCTGCACCATGGTGATGAGTGGAAGAATGTGGCTACTCTGAAACATTCCTCTGTGTAACTGTGAATCGTATAATTGTAGAGCAACACTGAATAAAAAAGGCTGGTTATGTAGCAATATTCTTTGTATAAAGACTAAAAGAGGGGGAAACAGTTCACCTGAAAAAAATTCTTAATACAATGCTATATATTCTATATTTAACATGGTCGTGGGTTCCTGTGTGCATCACTCGCATGCGCCTCACATGCAAATACAAATGCAAGACAGGTCTGGCTTTCTTCTTTGATTGGTTATTTTTGGAGGGCAGGGTGACTTAAAAAATCCAAGTGACACAGCAAAACACACAATGCAGAGGTGCAGTGTATGGAACATCTGGCTCGGTTGAGTATGATCAGTTGGTCAGAATTCAAAACTGCAATTTGTAATATAAGTATCATAAGTATCAACTAGGGATGGGCATTTGAAGAAATTCGATCATCGGGAAAATTAACGATCAATTATTGATTAATCATTATTTTTTTTAATCTTAAAAATGCCATGAAAATACAAAATACATTGTGTTCTTCCTCAATTAAATCTTTACTCCAATAACCTATAGTCCAACAACAATCCTCTTTGACAAGACAGTTAAAGTTCAACTGTTTAACTTAAACAAAAAAAGACATGCAGCACTCATAAAAGCAGCTGAGTCTGAGGATCCAAGTCAAACCTCTTCACATATCAATCACTACAGCGCTATTAAACACAATTGAACCTCTTTTAGAAACAATTCCAAAAATTCAAATCTAACAACAACTTAATAAAAGACATATTACTTGTAACTGTTTCTGCCAAAATATAATGTTTAATGACTCCAAAATGCACCCAGCCGAGAGAGAAAGAAAGAGAGAGACAGAGATACAGTATTACTTCACAATTATGCTCATTTAACTAGAGCCTCATAAAACAAAAACAAGAGTGACTCACCTAAAGGCTACAGTGTTGACTGTCCACTGCTAACAAAGTAAAGTAATTCCAGTCTACTGATTCTTGTTGAAGAATATTAGCATGCTCAGGGGACAGTGAGCACAGCCTGGTGACAGTCAGTCCAGCAGCTGAAAACAGCCGCTCTGAGGGGACTGAAGTATCCGGGATGCAGAGGTATTTTTGTGCTAGCCTGGGAAACCTGGCCACGGTGCAGGGTTTACAATGAACTCTGTAATTTTTTTGTTTGAAAAGGTCCCAGGCCAAACATCACCTTGACCTCTTCATGTTTACGCTTGATATCTACGGCAGCTCATAGGTAGCTGAGCCGTCTTTTCTGTCAAATATCGCCCCCCGTTGGTAAGACGTCTCATTACTGCCACATAGTAAAATTCAATGCATTGCTTCAAGACTCAAACTATGCAACACAATCTGTATTTTATACAAGTGTTTAATTCATAAAAATGTCATGTGATCGACAAAATTCTTAACGATCAATAATCGATTTATCATGCCCTAGTATCAACACATAAATCCATATCCATACATTTCTTTCCATATATTTATTTACCTCAACAGACTTTTATTGGAAGCAGGCTTATATTAGGGAGAAGTCTTTATTTCTAATTCCCTCTGTTACATACATTTGCTTCTCCTTGTTCATTGATCTGTTCCACTTGCTCTGTTAAATTTAGTTACTGCATTACCAGTAAGCCGTACTCGAGTCTTCCGCTGGCCAAGCCAACTAACTTCCGGTTTGCCCTTCTCCAACTTGAATGGAGATTTAAAAAGAAAAGTAAACTGATTATATGTGGGTACTTTACTGCTGGTCACACAGACTAAGCTATATAAAGATGACACCTGAGGCTTTGAGAAGTTGTGATACGTTTTTTTTGTATCTGTCATTTTTACAGACAAAATGATTAATTGAGAAAATAATTGGAAGAATAATTGATAATGACAATAAGCATTAGCAACACACAACTGTCCACTCACCACTGTAAAACTTCAATTTTTCTCAAGAACAGTGCAACAGTCTACACAACGTTTTCTCAATGATGTAACATCACTATCAATTCCACTTCCCTTCTTGAGGATTGGACTGAATAAAATAATACATTTTGTTGCATATGATTTGCATAATGTAGAATCTGGATCAAGTCAAAGGGTGTCTTTAACATTTGAGACCTGCTAAACAGAGCTGACCTACAAGAAAAAGAAAAATGTACAAGGAAATGAAATGAGGAACTGTGACTAGACAAAGACTGGGTGTAGATAATCAAGATTAGATCTGTAGGGGTGTTCACAGAATCTCATTCTTAACAAAAATAGAAAAAATAGCAAAAGCAATGTTTCTGCTGGCCCTGAGACAGAAAAATCTAAAAGAAAAGGAGAGACACAAGTGAGAGAAACATAAGATAAAGAAAGGAGAGAGTGAGGCCATGAGAAGAAAAAAACTGATTCAAACTGTGAGCTGTCTGCCGACAGGAAGGGATTAGTTCTTGAGCTAGTACCCTGAGAGATACTACACACGTCACTGTGGCTGATCAGGTCTTAATGCTTATTCTGGATTTCACTTGGCCACACATTGGTGCCTGGTTCCTACTACAAGGCTAACAAGACTAGTCAGTCTAAAGTTACAAAGGTACATTAATGGTTGATCTTCATTAGCATATTTAGAACAGCCAAGTGTAGAGGAAGCAGACACAGACATACAAAAGAAAGTTGACATTGTCAGACGTTCCTCCCTTGCTCACTCCCTCATTCTGATGAACAGTTAACTCAGGCACTGTGCTATAACCCTGAAACACTGTAATACCCACCGTACCTAAAACTTTTAGTCCAAAATACAAAATGTGCAATACATTTCACTCACTACTGTATATCTGAGCATGCTGTATACTGTACATAACCACCTACTATATGTATATAAAGTACACTTTTTTTTAAATTTACAGTTCACTAATGTCATCACTCCTTGCACTATTCGCGTATTTGCACTGTTTGTATCCTGTTAACAGTTCACAGAAATGGTTTCATTTGTTTTTAGTCATTCCTTGTGGAAATTTCTGAAGCCTCTTGTGTTGTCATTCTGTGTAAGTAGAACCACTACACAGGAGTCAAATTCCTTCTAAGTATTTACTGTTTATTTCCCTCAGATTCCTTCATATTAGGTGACTGTATGTTGATGAAAATAATTTAACAATGAGCAAATGTGTCCAAATATGTTCCCAATGTGCAGTAAAAGGAAAATAAAATGCAACAGAAACTTTGCAAGCAATACTCAGGCTAGTAAAGTGGCTGATTACTTAGTAGGCAGGGCAGGAGGTGGCTAAAATAACACTTAATTTTAATGTCCAGCGGTTATGTGAATAAGATGTAATTTCCTCAAACCTTATTAAATTGATGAGTCAAAAATTTTAGTCCAAGTTAAAATTTTAGGATGACAAATCTGTCAATAATGTGAAATGAATCAAGGGTTCATGGATATTATGTCTGATAAGTTTATCATTAATCTTTAGCTTCTTTTCTCCCTAGCATTAGGTATTTTAAAGATGTTGTAACTTACTATCAAGTTATTCCCTGCCCCTGTCTGAGTCTGATCATTAAATCCATAACAGAACATTTGAATTTTGCATCATTATCATGGATGATCTAATGAAAGAAACAAAGTTGAAAAATCAATGGCATATTTTGATCACAATTTCTGCACTTCCACAGCAAGGTATGTGAACTTTTTGTGTCTACACATATCCTGGTATGTTGCAAACAGCAACAGCAAAATCATAGAAACTACCTTTTACAAAGTAGTTTCGCTTGCAGCAGAAGCTAAAACAAGGCAAACTGTATGTACACATGTGGCTGAACAAGTTGGGGTAACAACTCTACCTATAACAGTCATAACAGTTTAACTTTTTTAATTTTTTGTTTTACCAATTACACTCAAAAAGTAGTTAATTGTCATAAAGCTAACAATAGCAGCACGATGCCCATGTGTGTGTCTGTTACTTACTGCCCCAGAGAGGTATGTCCTTGCTCTCGGCCTTCATGACAATAGAAGCCATTGTCATGGTGACTGGGATGGCATCAAAGTAAGAAGAGTGGGGTGCCAGGGTGAGGATGGGTGCCTCTGCAGGCAATGCCCTTTGCCCTTTCACTGTCATCCAATGGAAACCTCCCGCAAACCACATGACCCGCATGATGACCTTCAGAATTATGTCCACCAATCTGAAAATGAGATGATTCATGTGTGAGGCTCCCTTTGATTTCAATTGAAAATAGAGACAAATACACAAACCGCATGGAATATTATACTTCAGCATCAAACATTCAATGTAACCCTTTCTTAGCCTTTAGGCATTAAAACAGCATAACACTATGGATACAAGTATTGTAAAAGTATAATATGGTAAATGCATAGATGCATATGTCCACTGACACCAACAGGATTGGAAGAGGATATTACGGCTGGGTGAGTTCAGGGTTGTTTCATCCAACATCATTATCGACTATACAGTGTAAGAGTTATGGTAGACGATAAATAGGGCAACATGGGTAAAAACAACACCATGACAATAAGAAATAAGTAGGGATGTCCTGATCAAGCTCCTTAGGGACCCAATCCCTATCTCAATATGAGTCTTAAATGACACAACAAAGTTCAAAATTACCTTTTTTTGTCCACTGGCCAAATAGCTGGTGAATGTTCAAATGTTGCTATTGTTCTTTTGGCCAATGAATGAATGAGGCGAATCTACCAGTCCCTTGCATATTTCACCAGCATTTGGCTGGTGGCTGGTGCTAATTTTGTTACTTGACAACAACCCAAGGCAAATTCAAGTTATGACTTGAAAATGAGATGAGATATTACCCGATTCATTCTGAAAGAAATTTCTGTGCCAAAGATGTTCAGTATAAATAGTAAAAATAAGTATATACATAGCAGCAGAAAACATGCAATGATGAAGAATCTGACACATTGTTATAACAGAGTAAGCCAACTAAAATTGGCACACATTATCATTACATGGAGATTATTTTAACTGGGAGAATGTGTCTCCATACACTTATGAGATGGAATAAGCTAGATCTCATTTTACTGAGTATGACTTCTCACTCTGTTAATGTTGTTGGAAGTACAAACAATGTCTGGCTGAGCACAGGCACAGGGCTTGCAGAGAGCACACAAACCAAACAAAATCCAGGTGTCATTTTAGTCCGTCATCAAGTTACTTACAGAAATAATGTAAATTAATGACAGTAGATATGACTTGTCATTTTAATCAACCATTAGTAATGGTTAAAAATGAGAAGCTGCTAAGTGAATGTTTTGTACACTACCACTCTTTGTGAATAAGAAAATAGAGCAGAAGATTTGATAACAGATGTGTTAGCATCAGAGTTCTATTCAATCTGTGTATTTTGCCAATCCGGGTGTCAGAAGATAAAAACATTCCCACATTTTTAAACACTAAATTTCACTTGTGTGCACTGTAGAGTCTGACTGTAGTGAAGGAAAGCAGCTGTAAACTAAACACAGTAGAATACAGTAAGAAAAAAATTGGCATTCAATCAGTTATTAGCTGATAAATATCCATAAAAATATGCCTGGATGAGCTCCAATACAGCTCAGGACATCTAAAGACAAAGCACTGTAAAACTCAACTTTGTGTGTAGAGTCTGCCATCAGTTTAACCCCACTGACACAGTGTTCTCCTTCACTCCTGCCTTGCTGCCCTGCTAGCCAGTCCTAGTTCATCGTGTCAAAAGCTAAACTGTCACCTCTAGGGAAGCTCCCCGAAACTTACTTCTGAATTGGAATTCCAAAATTTTACCGGGACATTTTTTAACGTTGGTTCTTTTATTGCTGATTTAATATTTTGTGGTGCAACTTATGGTTGTGCTGCAGCCTCTCCTCTCTGTCATTGCCTATGCTCCCTGTGTCGGTGTTTAACTGGCACACGCAGGCACACGCACACACCTTACTTTCTGCCTGCATGTTTACACATACACACATATATACACACACGCGCTAACACAGGTATGTTTTATACAACCACAGTGTGCTGGTTAGGCTGATAGCAAAGTGTTGGTAACAAACTACAGCTACAATGAAAGCTCTCTGTGTGTAGCTACAACACAAGCTAATGGTATGAAGCCCAACTGTTTAGCTTGTAAGTTTGTAACATATATAAAAATCTGGCAATTTCTTGTAAACCTTTGGCTACTGACTGAGACAGCAGCCCTCCCTCCAAACCAGCCCCTCCTCCCCCTACCAGCAGTACCTGCAGGCAGTGAAGCACAACAGCTGCAGAGGGAGGAGGACAGAGGACAGGAAGAACGATGGATAGTGACTGACTTCTATGTTCTTAATTAGGTGTAAAACCCCAGAGGCACACATATGTACACGGTAGTGCACCTACCTCCTCCAGAGGCACTGGGGTTCCACGGTGGTCTCGGAGCGTCCTACTGAGGCCAGGAAGGCAAAAGGCCAAGCCAGCAGCATCATGAATGCAGCTATGAGCAGACGGATGGGAAATAGTGTGACTGTCATAAATGCTATCTGTAAGAGAAAGGAAAAAGGAAAAGGATTAAAGCAAAACAGAGCCAACTCAATGCAGTCATCTTGGTACAGCCTCAATTTGACTTTTGTCTATGCAGTATTTCACAATGAGTTGTCGATGTCTGCCACCAGAAATACAATGCCTTGTGTATAATGTATGTGTAAAACAGTGCATTTATCATCTACCTCAGTTTTTAGTTGTCACAGGAGAAGCCTCATGGTTTTCTGTCCTGCTTTGTTCATTAGGTGCAGTGAGTAAATGATGCATTACACTGCTGCTGACACCAACTCATCAACTTCTACATAGCCCTCCACAGTGAATGCTTTTGTGAAGGCAGTTGTAGTAGTGCTGTTTCTAGTTGTAGTATCAAGAACAAAATTGATTATATTACACCTCTAACAAAGTACAATAAAGAAAAGCACATCGGACAACAGCAATTACTTTATCTTATGAATACTGATTAACTAACTGGTGGCCTTTTCTCTAATTCACCTGTCCTATACAGTACCTCTGGTCACAGTAGTCTAAAAGTGGCTCAGCAACACAAAATGCTGGCAATCCTACCCAAGAGCCTGCATATGTTATGTGCATTAGACAACTGAGATGAGATGGCATGTTGCCATTACATGGTGTAAATTATATTCAAGTTCCACAACGGGTATTTACCACTCCAACTCTTAACACCCCACCCACACAGTGTAAGTACATTTAAACTTGTGTCTTCAATACTATCTACAGCCACATACACTAACATGGTGATTTACACATTAAATATAACTATGTTCTCTACTCTTGAAGGTTCAGACAAAGCATGGCACTTCATTGTTTGGATCCAATGGTGACTGTTTAGCGAACAGTTTTTTATGACTCTCTGATAGCTGCGCTTATCTTCTGTCAATATTTGTCTTGATAGCAGCCACTACAGGGGAACATGGAGCCTGTCTGGACTATCTTATCTGGAGAGAGTTCTTGTCTGACAGTACAGTCAATTGAGATCAATCAGATTATAGCTTACATGGTACCTGACACTGACAATATGCAACAGGCAGATGTTGCTAACTATTTAACAATTGGAAAGTGGTTAATGTTAAAGTTACACTTTTATTTAAAACGTAACATGGTAGGAAGAGAGTGGTAAAATGAGTGTGAAATGTCACTTTGCAAC
This sequence comes from Scomber scombrus, assembly GCF_963691925.1. Taxonomy (NCBI): domain Eukaryota; kingdom Metazoa; phylum Chordata; class Actinopteri; order Scombriformes; family Scombridae; genus Scomber; species Scomber scombrus. Next base: position 12,067,413 of record NC_084976.1, on the reverse strand, counting down.
TGTCACTGCAGAGATACGCAACCCTCACTTCCTTTTTCTTTTCCTCCACACTGTTTACTTTCCCAAGATCTCTTTAGATACATGAATTAATTATATAAATTGTCTACTTATCTCTTAACAAATATGTGGTATACAGTTTTAAACACAAGAAGACAAATCATGCAGAATGTACTTTTTGCTTTGATAAAAAAGGGGCCTTTCTGAGAATATCTGAGAACCATTATATGGTGCATTTTCTAAAAAATGTATTCAGACTCAAAGCATAAGAATGCATGAATGACACATAGAATTAAAGTAGAGGCAGTGTTAGCAAGGCCGATAGATTATTTCAGAGTGAATTTAGGCACTGTACTAAAAGGCATCTTTACATTAATGCAACAAAGCTTGCCAGTCTTTTAGAAGTGAATAGGAAATACAAAACATACATATGAATCTAGTCTGATATAGCCTTACTTGGAAAAGTGTACCTACATTACAGGTACAGTGGGCCTACATTATTATAATTCTGTGTATGTTGTATAAATTGAATTGGGACTACTATTATTATTGCACAAAATAATAATAAAAAATTACTGCATTGTATCGTTTCAATTTTACTGATCTCCACTCTGATGAAGGTCTAAACCAATCACCATTTTTAACCTTTATCATGCAACCAAAGGTAATGAGAATTGTCCTTGTGAATACAATCATTGTTTTCAGTTGCGGCTTCACAGCAACCTGCAAGCAGACTAAAGGTGTATCCTTTCATTCTAACTATATCATCAAAACCAGGAGGACTATCACAGGGTGCTTAACGAAACTGGTAGCCCCTCATGTGGCCTTTTTAATTGTGTGATCTAATACACGCACACACATAAACATCTTTTACCAATAAAAAAACAAACAAGAATCATCACAATTCATGCTGTCATTTGGGTTTCGTTTACTTTTCTTGACCAAATCCACACTAAAATAGGAAGTTGGGCTAAATAATAAAAACCTGACCTATGATATATCAAACTGATAGAAAAACTGTAAGTGTGACCTAGTAGTAGAGAGTATGTTAAGGTCAATGAGAAGCTGCAACAGAGTGGTTAGGTTCTCCAACTCATTGTTAGTCACAGCAGAGATACAAGTAAGGTTATGATTATTATGGTTGCATCATTTTGGTAACCTTGTGTTCTTACATGTATTTAAGATCTCATGCTGTGACATATTGGATAAGTAGACTAGCATGAGAACACAAAACTGTTGAATTATCTGCTCGAGCCACTTAAAGCATCAGAAATAATTTAGTGGTCTCTTTGCACCAATGATATTTATTGAGAAGGACTCATCATAGTTACAGATCAATGTCAGTAAATATCGGTGTTTGATATGATATTAGATTGTGAATGATTAAAATGTCTCCATGTTAGACTGTTAGTACTCTGCTACAGTGCAAATTGTATCGGTTCAGTTTCATGACGCAACGCAGCTTAATGTAATTCTCTGAAACTTTCATGGCTGCATGTTTTTGTGTTGTTTTTGAGCCCGAAACCCAAATCAATTTTTTATCAATATGTGATAGAGAAGTTTTTTAATCTTGTGTACTGTTCAGCAACTTGCATAATAGTCTTAAAAACATTGTGAAAAAGAATCGTGTATCATGATCCTGCTTGAAAAAATCATTGTGATGTGTTTGTCACATTGCCCACCCCAAAATCACACCACTGCAGTCACCCAGATGAAAAATAAAATTGCATTTGTGTGAAATAACTGTCTCGGGTATACAGTAAGAGAGTAAGTATAGCAGTAAGAAGATGAAAAAAAGTAATACAGAGCTAGAAAGCTTTTAGACGCAAATACAATAAGAGAAAGAAAAGTCCTTGTTAGAATCCTTTTAGGATTTTATCCATAGTAACGCACACCCTCAGGTCTCGCTGACAGGCAAAACCTTATACGGTTGATTATTTTGATGCCAATCCACGGTTAAAAAGGAATAGTAATCTACATAGTGTGGGAATAAGCTATTGACTTATTGCTGCTTTGGCAGGATCAAAACATATTTAGGACTTTGTTGGGTTTCTCCAATAAATCACACAGGAATGTAAAGAAGGCTTGTCAATGCTAAGTTGGGAATTAAATTAACTTTAACACTAGCAGCTTGCCCCCTGACATCATATCAACTTTAGATGTTAAGACTAGATTAAGACTGTAATGCTTGCTGATATACCTAAATAAGTAACAAAAACAATGCAACATGTTCTCACATTAGGACTATTGCAACTCAGCAGATCAATTAAATGAATTCCACCAGTTTGCAAAATTGCAAGAGTATCTTTATGTTGATTAAAAGGTCTGACTACTGAATTACAGTATAGCCTACTAATAAGGACCTGAGCAAGCCTCGCAGTTTCAGTGATCAAACAAAGATTTGGGGCAACTGACAACCACAGCTATTAGTCAGATATCTCTATTTTATTACCCAAGTGCCGTCTTTTCTGGACAGTTGTCCTTTATGCCCCAAAATTACAAAAATTCCCAGGTGAGCGAAAAAGTGAGATGTCTCCAGTTCCTCTAAATGATGTACTCTACTGTACAGACTTTTGCACTGTGAGCAGCTATGCCAATTTGGCTTACAAACAGGATCGTTTTTAATTCAGATACAGCGTATTAGCTCTTGAGCCTTTTGCCTATTCTTATAGGCAGCGGCTTTATCATCCAAAACCAAGCATACCCTCATGGCCTGCGTTAATCCAACAAAACTCATCTGGTCCTATTATAATCTGCAATCTGTGCGATTTGTCTGTTTTTTTTTTATAAATATAACATAAAAATGATACACTGACTAACCAAAATACAATTTGGACCCATTTTCAGTCTGAGACGAACCATTCAAACCCTAAATGCTTAAGTTTAATTGCAATAATTACTTGGTGAAACAATCCCGAGTCATCTCTGCCATTCACTTGCACCCTCTCAACAAGCACCAGACTTTTACAATAGATGAGGGGCATATACTGAACTTCCAAATTCTCTTCTCTTTGAATCCAAAAGTGATTTGGTTTGTTCATAAAATCTTTGGACACTACTGCTTTTTGCTCAATACTTCAATGTTTCTGTTCATAGTCTTCCTTGCATTACCGTGGATGTGAAAGCAAGATAAATGCAACATGCAAAAAAAGTTGATTCAAGTTACATCAGAATGACTAGGAAACTAATTTCCATCCTTTCATGAACCATTTGTGGTTCAGCCTTTATTGTTTACAAGAAACCAGTTTCAAGGGCCTGTTTTCTTTCCTAGACCATAACACATGAATGCCACAATGCGGGAAATAGGGGAGTTCTTTGTAACATTATGCCATTCATTTTTTAACCACATATAATCAAACAAGTAATACTTTCGAGTAATTAAGTTGAAAAATATGAAACCAATGACTGCAAGGTTGAAGTAGTCTACAATTTAACACCATATACAATAAAGACTGAAAGCTCTAAATCTGATTATCAGCTACACTGACGGATGGCTGGACTGCATGTCATCTTTGTAGGGCAAAACTGTAAAATTGTATGAAGTGATTTAGCTTCAAGTGTTTCCAAGAAACCAGTTTCGAAGGCCTCATTTTCTTTCTTTGCTAGACCATAACACCTAAATGCCACTGTGTGGGAATTAGGGGCATTCTGTGTAACATTATTACAAACGTAACTGTTTTTTGAATAAAACTTTGTGATAGGCCTGGGATATTTATTGAATTATTTTTAAAATTAGATTATGAACATCATAATATTGTGATATGGCAAAAGTGTTGTCTTTTCCTGGTTGTAAAGGCTGCATTACAGTATTGTGATGTAATTCTCTGAACTTGTCAGACTGTTCTATTATTCACCTTTGTCCATTTTGTCATCATATCCACATTCATTTGTATAAGTATCTTGAGAAAACACCACTAGTCATCCTTATAATATTGTCACAATATTGATATTGAGGTATTTGGTAAATATTATATCACAAATATTGTGAAATTTGATTTTGTCCATATCACTCATCTGCAATTTGTGATATTGGGCTATATAAATTAAATTAAATATACTAATAAAATTGACTGCTACTACTATTTGTGTAAATATATGGTAGTTTTATGAGAGAAACTAGGCAGCCTACCTATTCTTCTGGTTGTGATTTACCAGTCTTGGCCAAAACAGCCTGGAGGAGAGTAATGTGAGAGAACCTCCCTAGGTCACTATTCTTCCTTGTAACAAGATACTCTCCTATACCTGCTAAGACAGAGCAGCCCTATTCATAACACTGAGGCTCTCCCATTAGATTGAAATGTGTTATAGAAACACCTAAGCTGTCCCAATTATGCACCATCTAGTAATATACTGTATAGTAGTCCACAATCTTTGTCATGATATGCCTTATTGGAAATTCTAACTGCAACTTTTTTGAAAGGTGTGGCCAATTGTATTTGTGGGAGTTCCACAAAGAGAGGGTAAAGTGGTTTTTCCAAGATTTATTAAAAAAAAACAAAAAACTATTATTTTCCACCCAATAAAACACCCATAAGCTATTCACTCAAGCTACTGATGAATGCTAATTCATGGCTCAGAGTAAAAAAACACACACACACACACACCTCTAACTATTTGAGCTATTCTGAGAGATGATATGAGGTGAACTGCAAAAGGCCCACATGTGCCTCCAAATTTAAAGGCAGCAGCCTAGTTTAAAAGAACACGGTATTTCAATGCTTACCAGTTCACAATAATGAGTTGAGGTTTCCTTCATCTGTTCACTATGTGACATGTTGCAATGTTTGATCAAAAGGCACAACAACTTCCATGTCTGAAATACCAATCAAGATATCTGGAATATCTAGAAGACCTTGTCATCTCTGTGAAGGCTGCATCCAAATAATACAACATAACTTTTGAGTAATTAAGTTAAACAAATATTAAACCAGTGACTATAAAGTTGAAGTAGTCAACAAGTTAACACTATGTTCAATAAAGACTGAAAGCTCTAAATCTGATTATCAACTGCATTGACGGATGGGTGGACTGCATGTTATCTTTGTGGTTCAAAATTGTAAAAATGTATGTAATGGTTAGTTTATTTCAAAAAAGAACTATGTGTGAACTCTAAGAGCTGAGGAAAAGTATTTCCAAGTGGTAGATGGGGGGGGGGGGGGTGTGTGTGTGTGTGTGTGTGTGTGTGTGTGTGTGTGTGTGTGTGTGAACATGACTGTCAGTTTTCCATCCCAATAATCCACCCCCCACAGTCACACGTGTTGGCTGCTGGTTCAGTGGGACGCACCAAATCTGCGTTAATAAACAAAGTAGGATAAATGCAATGGAAGATAAAAAACGGCGCCGTATTTGAAATAAGTGGCGAATGCAACAGAAACATGAAACCGTAATACAATATACTAAACTGGATCTTTGTTTTTTAACAGTTAAGATAACATTTAAAGAGCATCAATCTGAGGCCCATCCTGCAGGCGGCCATGCTCATTTAAATGCATTTCATTTTAGTAGATTGTTGGCGGATTACTGAATGAGATTGGTTTTCATTTTTGACAGTGATATATGACATTCATACCGGCGCTGCAGCTGAATATCCAACCATTATCTAAAAGACTGACACAGCATTAAAGCAAAGCATCCAAAACCAACAAGACAGAAGAGAGAAAGCAACATGTATGCAGCTAATGTTAGCTGGCTAGCTAACACTAGCTCAGCTGACTGTATGCACACAGGAAAAAATCAGAGAAGTTAAATGATGGTGACAGCCTCTCCGCTGTGTCGTTCAATAAACTATTAAACCAGCATGTTAACGCGTCTATAAACCAATTGCATGTAAACATAACATTACCTTTGCCTTTTCCAGAGGGGTGAATTTCAAGACGTGTACAAAAGGGTTTCTGAACGGAGGAGCTTGGTCCATCTTCTTCCCGTCTCCCTCCGCCGCACAATGTCTGTTACTCGGCAACCTCATTCTTGCAACAAGTAACGTTAACGATAGTCGGTACTGCAACTGAAATCTTAATATTCACAACAGAAAACTGAGTCTGCCTCAATGGAAGAGTATTCACGCACAACGCAGTTTCCCCTTATCTGTCTTGCACGGTGGCTAATTGAGGTGGCAGTGCAGGGTTATTAACGTTATCTTCCTTTCCCGGACAGCATGGAGGGATAATGGTTAGCTCAAGGATTAGCTGGGGATATTTGAAGTAGCCGATATCTTTCTGCCGACAGTGCGCAGGACTCCGTCCTCCGCACCTTTTCCCCAACCAGCCCGCTAGCTCAGTATGCTAACGTAACCACGATTCTTCTCCCTTGACATCGCGCATGCGCAAGACAATCATTCGACTCCAAACTGTGCCGAGCATCTCTCTGAAGATGATGTGATGCTGCCTTCAGAAGTACCCAAAATACTGTACAATTAGGAACTGCAGCATACATTACTTTTCTACTATTGGAGATAGAGATAATTTGAACAAATAATTTACAAAATAGGCATACGTAAACCAAACACGATTGGAAAGCTTATTTATTGTGTTGCCACTATTATGGTAAAAAAAAAAGAAAGAAAAGAAAATGTTTGAATTAAAATCTCCCTCATTGTCCCAATAGAAAAGTACCCTGGCTGCACTTAGCTTCAAAAAGTTAGGTCTGGGTTGTATTATTGAACAATTGTTGCTTTATTTTGT